>NC_051186.1:38339110-38390286 GCF_013339695.2 Rhipicephalus sanguineus | reverse complement strand
GAACAGTGCGCTTACTCGCAACTAACTTTTATTATGAATCAAACATTAGGGTGATGTAATGTCTTGCTAAAAGTCCTCAGCTAGGAAATAGAGATAAAGCATCTTCAAACGGGCGGCGTAAAAACAAGGACAAAGGAAAACTACACACCACAGAGTGCCTAGTCCAGTAAACACCACAGGCGCTCCACCTCCCACCAAATTCACCCCGACCTTCCACACAGCCTCTGCACCACGGATTTCATCCGCCACCGCCTAAAGCCCTAACATGCGCCGAATTCACACGACTTCATTCCGTGTTGGATGGGCCCTACGTCGTCACGCCGATTACTGATGTACTCCTGGCACGTGACATCACTGTGCCTCACTGCGTCATTACTGTAGCCGCTAACCGGGTACATCTCCCCGTCATAAATTTCGGCTTCACGAAGCAAGTCCTCCCTCAAGGCATCTTAATCGCCACGTTGCGGTCCTTAGCCGATGACTACGTCACCTCTTTTGCAGCAGACGTATGCTCCAATCTTCCTTGTCGCCCACCCGATGCCACAAGCCTCGACATGGCATTACGCCCCATGATTGCCCCAGACCTCCCCCCAGCGCAATCAGCTGCCCTCATCCGCCTTTTGGCTTCTTACCGCGAGATCTTCGACCTTGACAATCGACCACTCGGCCAAACTTCTCTTGTGCAGCACCGTATCAACACAGGTGATGCTGTTCCCATTCACCGTCGACCGTATCGGGTGTCCGTATCGGAGCGCCAGATTATTCAAGAAGAAGTAAACAAGATGTTAGCTAAAGGCATTATTGAGCCCTCATCAAGCCCTTGGGCGTCACCCGTCGTCCTGGTAAAAAGAAAGACAACACGTGGCGTTTCTGCATCGATTACCGGCATCTAAATCGAATTACGAAAAAGGACGTGTATCCTTTGCCCCGCATTGATGACGCTCTCGATTGTCTCCATGGCGCACGCTACTTTCATCCATAGACCTTCGCTCCGGTTATTGGCAGATTGCCGTGGACGAGAAAGACCAAGAAAAGACCGCCTTCGTCACACCCCGATGGCCTGTACCAATTCAAGGTATGCCCTTCGGTCTATGCAACCCCCAGCCACGTTCGAGCGCATGATGCACTCTGCTATACAAGGGTTCAAATGGTCAACATGCCTTTGTTACCTAGACGACGTCCTCGTATTTTCACCTACATTGAGACCCACCTTGAGCGTCTGTCGGCTATTCTCGACATCCTTCCGCAATGCTGGCCTCCAGTTGAACTCGTCGAAGTGTCACTTCGGCCGCCAACAGATTACAGTGTTGGGCCACCTCGTGATGCTTCTGGTGTGCGGCCGGACCCTGAGAAAATTCGTGCCGTCACCAGTTTCCCAGTACCCCAATCCGCCAAAGATGTTCGGAGTTTTGTGGGACTCTGTTCATATTTCCGGCGGTTTGTGAAAGACTTTGCAGCAATCGCTCGACCACTTACTGATCTTCTGAAGAAAGACGTCCATTTTCGTGGGGGTCCACTCAAGCTGCCGCCTTCTCTCACCTCATCACAATTTTGACGACGCCACCTGTATTGGCCCACTTTGACCCATCCGCCCCGACTGAGGTCCGAACTGATGCCAGTGGTCACGGGATCGGAGCCGTCCTCGCCCAACGTCAGCAGGGACACGACCGCGTTATCGCCTACGCTAGTCGCCTCCTTACACCTGTGGAGCGCAACTATTCGATCACCGAACGAGAATGCCTTGCTCTTGTGTGGGCGGTCTCCAAGTTCCGTCCATATTTATATGGCACTCACTTCTCGGTAGTCACCGACCACCACGCGCTCTGCTGGCTTTCATCATTAAGGGATCCCACAGGTCGACTGGTCGCTGGGCTCTGCGACTGCAAGAGTACACTTTTGCAGTGACGTACAAGTCTGGACGCCTGCATCAGGACGCCGACTGCCTATCTCGCTATCCGGTTGGCGAGTCGCGCACCGTCCCTGACACGGAAGCTTGCGTGTGCACTGTTTCCCAACTGACCCACATAGCCGACGAGCAACGCCGTGATGCATCCTTACGGGCTATCATCGAGTGCCTCGAATCCTCACCTTCGGACCGATCTCATCGCTCGTTCGTACTCCAGAATGGTACACTATACCGCCACAACTTTCATCCAGACGGACCATTTCTGCTGCTTGTTGTACCCAAACACCTCCGCTCGGCTGTACTCCACGAACTTCACGACGTTCCAACTGCCGGTCACCTTGGTGTGTCCCGCACATACGACCGAATCCGCCGTCGCTTCTATTGGCCAGGTCTCGCACGCTCCGTCAGACGATACGTCGCGGCGTGTGAGAAATGCCAACGCCGCAAAACACCGTCGACGCTTCCGGCTGGGTACCTTCAACCCCTCGACATTTCGTCTGAACCCTTCTTTCGCGTCGGCTTGGACCTACTCGGCCCTTTTCCCCTATCTTCTGCTGGCAACAGGTGGATAGCTGTGGCCACAGACTACGCCACACGCTACGCCATCACACGAGCTCTTCCAACAAGCTGCGCCACAGATGTCGCCGATTTCCTTCTGCGCGACGTGATCTTGCAACACGGTGCTCCACGCCAGCTGCTCACGGACCGTGGCCGCACATTTCTATCGAGAGTCATAGCGGACATCCTGCGTTCATGTGAAACGCGGCACAAGCTCACTACGTCGTACCATCCGCAAACGAATGGCCTCACGGAGCGTCTGAATCGAACCCTAACCGACATGCTTTCAAAGTATGTCTCCTCACACCACTCCGACTGGGACCTTGCTCTACCGTACGTGACATTTGCCTACAATTCCTCGCGCCATGACACGGCTGGTTACTCCCCATTTTTCCTGCTGTTCGGCCGCGAACCCACATTGCCCTCGATACAGTCATTCCGTTGCCAGCAGCTCCGACCACTGAATACGCCCTGGACGCCATCAGCCGGCCGCTCATGCACGCGAAGCCGCTCGTACTCGCCTTCTGACCTCCCAAGAGAACCAACGCCGTCGGTATGATCAACGACACCGCGACGTACACTTTCGCCCGGTTCTTTGGTTCTGCTGTGGTCTCCGACCGGCACGTTGGCCTGTCCGACAAACTGCTCTCTCGGTACACAGGGCCATACCGAGTGCTTCGTGCGGTGACTCCTGTCACCTATGCAATCGCTCCTGCTGCCTCGCCGTCTTCATCCACCCCGCATGCCAGCGACATTTTACACGTCGCACGCCTGAAGCAGTACCACTCGCCCAATGACGTTGACGTCTAGATGCGCCGAGACGGCGCCTTTGCCGCCGGGGGTTATGCTACATGTAGGCTGCCGGAATTCATATGGTCGACGCGCGTGTGCGCCCGACGAAGAGGACGAAGGTCGCTAGCTGCTCGAGCTCGGAGCCGGTCTGGTCAGCGCTGCAGCCGCTCTTGCAAATATATCGTGTGAATAACGACTTGTAAAAGCGACTCGTCACTCACGTAACAATATTTAAAATAAATCTACTGTTTGAAATTAATACTGTTGGAAAGACCAATTCTTCCTCTATCATTTTATACCCTACACTTTAGCATCAATCAATTTCTGTGGCAGGAAAAAATATTTCCTGGACTACCCAATGTCAACTGATTTTTCTGTGGTATGAAAGTGTTAAGTCATACCAAAGCACCCACATCGTTTCATTCTTTACCGCACGTGGGGCCCCGATTTGAAAACTGCACTGTCAACGTCACCAAAGCTTGAGCCCACGTGGTCTTAGGCGCTGCCCCGCGTTGGACGCTAGTATCTTACGATTTTAGGCAGGCATTTCGAAGTGACACTAAATGTGTTCTCAATTAACGATGCTAGTATGAATTATACAATACGTTACGACATTTACGATTCAATTTCGGCATTACCAGACATAATCTACAAATTACAGTAAGAAAGTCACAAACAAAAATTCCGTTGTCAGGGGTCCTTTAAAAGTAATGCGTCCGGCTGTCGCAGGAGATAATCCAATGAGTTTCAGCGTCAATGAGAGCGAACGTGCAAACGTGCTCACCTGGCTCCTGTGTCTCCTGGCTGTCCTTGTCTTCTTCCTCGACAGGCCGCGAGCCATCAGGCCGCAGGGATCCAGCCAGGGCGACTGCCGCATCCGGGCTGCCACCCTCTGAGTTCAACGACATGAACACGCGCAGGGAAACCACTGCGTTCCCCTCACATGCCGTGCAACGCGCGCGCGCATGCACCACGGGCTGCCATGCAGGGCCGGATCAAGAAAGGTGCGACCCCTCCGGGAGGGGGGCATGCCACTGCATGATCAGCTGGCGTGCAACACTCGCCAAGAAAATCTATCTGTTTGCACATCCATGCGTAGCATGATGGAAATATAGGATGAACATTGGAACAGAAAAGTGTAGAGTGCCAGAATGAAAAAAATGAAGTTTGAATTATCAAAAGTTCTCATAAATACAACTCAGGCAACACAGCAACTAACACTGCGATGTTTATTGTTTCTCAGTGCCGCAGCAACATCATAGACTGCTCTGCATGATTGCCAGTAAAATTTTTAGACATCAGTGATAATACTGGTACTAGTTATTATACGAGGCACGCACGGGTGTGTCATTAAAAGACGAAATGTGTTGCATCCCACAACAGTTGCTAGCCCCTTCCAATTCTTAGGACACTTTCTCGCATGGCATACTGCGATCAAGGCCAGACCGTACAGTTTTTTCCCTTGGTCAGCACGAGATTATTGGTGCGCAAGGTTCGGCTAGTTTGGCCGTTTTGTAGGCAGGAAATCAGCTTTATTTGCACCTGTTAATAATAGAAAAACGTGAATGTTCAGCTAGAAGCAACAAAGGCAGCAGATATTTCCAGATATGGACAAGCAAAAAGTTTGAATTCACCGAATTTGTGCAGTGAGACAGTTTGAATTAAGCAGCTTTAAAATACAATGAAAACATAGTGGGCCAACCAAAAATTTAAGATTTGTTTGAATTAACCGAAAGTTTGAATGATTAGAGTTTGAATTATCGAGAGTCTACTGTACCGACATTGTAGACGTTCTCAAGCATTGATCTTTCACTCCGACTTTATTTCATTTAGTGTCCCTTTAAAAGAAAGAAACGCAGTTTGACCGCGTGAAACCACCACTTAATCCGGCCCCGCAGGCATGCAGGGAGAAGGTGCTTACTGTCCACACGCATGGGGCTCCCCTGGAGACAGTGCAGCCACTCAGAGAGCGACAGAAGCCGGTCCCGGTTGGCGTCGCAGTAGCGGGCGAGGCCCCGGGCACACGCCTGCGGTTCCACGATGCGACGTGCCAGCCGCCGCAGGTCGCGAACCTCGTGCAGCTGCAGAGAGCCATCACCATCCACGTCCAGCTCGGAGAACTTCCACCTCAGCACCGCGGGCACGCGACCTGCATTTGTGCACCACCGTAGGGACCGCCTTAGCTTTGGCTTTGCTGCGCTGCTGTTGAACGGTTACCTCGGTACCGCATGTGCAGAGGCTTCGGAATGGTTGCTGAAGTGTGGAAGGGGGGAGGGGCTCAAAACACGTGAAGAGATGCAAGTTTTAGTGGCTATCATGTGGAATGAAAGTTCACATCTCATCGACCACTTAATAACCTCATAATAAAAAAGTCACATTTGACATGAAAATAATGTTGTTACACAGTCAAATCTCGTTATAGCGAACCTCAGATTGACAATTCTCTTCTGATTGACGACTATTTAAAAAATCCCCCTCGAAATGTCCATTGGTTTAGGTAAAAATATTTCACTACTACATATCTCAGAATACCGAATATTTCAGAATAACCCATAGAATTTTAGCACCCTTTTATCCCAAAAACACTTCAAAATAATGAATTGCAAACTCAAAGAGTGACTCGTGGTGGTGTAAACAACAGTACGTGTAACTATCATTATCATCTGAATGCTCACTTATTTCTCTATGCGCCTGCTCTATTCCAAATGTGCGGCAGCCCTTTCAACATCCCCACCTCCTGAACTTTTTTTCTTGTCAGGCTTCGCCTCACTGCCTTAGCGGCCTTAAATTTCGTAAGCCAGGTACGTCTGCACGCTTGTTGCTGGGCTGTGTTGTTTGCCTTTAGCTTGGTTCATTATGAGCCCCAGAAGCACCGCAAAAGGAATGCGGCGACAGTGAAAAATGCGACGGGAGCGATCTATGAGATGAAGTTGCAGAAAGGCTCCCTTTGCATGCTTCACTAATGTTTGAACACTATGCACCATAGGCGGAGAGTACGGGGGGGCTGGGGGACTTGGGCCCCCCCGGACTCCCTCATGGGGGGCAGAGCCCCCCCTGGCGCCGGCCCAGGGTATTTTTAAGAGCTTGGCTTAAGTCCCCGGGTCATGCTATCTCGCAGCTACTATTTCACAGGAGGCTGTTTATGCCCGCTTCTTTTTCATTTCAGCCATTTAAAGTTCGGCACATGGGCCAATGAGAAGTCAAACATTCAATGGAAAAATGCCCCTCAAACGGATTTTTACGTGCAGAATATGTTGTCCTGATGAACAACTGAAGCGACGACTTAAGCTATGACAAATTAAAAAAATCACAGCATATCCACGTGGTGAATGATGATGAGTGGGGCGAAGCGAACTCGCGCTGCAGCACGGCGATGGCATTGGCGCGAGCGTGGTCCTTCTTGATGGAAGATATTGTGATTAGATTGTTGGAGAACCACAATCTGTTGCACACACCGCAACTATGGCCGAAACTGTTATCAAGGAAGTCCCGCTGGCAGCGCGCGTCGGCGCCTTCGGGCAGAGCCCGCCTGATGCGTTTTGCAGCCACTTCACGTGCTCGCACAGCCTCGGGCTCTGCCTGCCGGTACGCGTGCTTTCTCGCCGCTTCACGGTCCTTCACATTTTGAAGATCCGATTCGCGCCGCAGCCCTGCAGCTTGTCGACTAGCTTCGGCCTCGCGGGCTCGAACGGCGGGGTCTTCTCGGCGCAGCCGTGCAGCTTGTCGAGCAGCTTCGGCTTCGCAGGCTCGAATGGCGGAATCTGCTTCGCGGCGTCGACGTGCAGCTTCGGCCTCGCGGGCTCTCACCTCAGGATTCTGTCTCCGAGCTAAAGAGAAAGCGATTCTGGCGACTCCGAGCTAAAGAGAAAGCGTGCCAAGAGGGAGCCTCATGGCGCGTTACTTCTGAAACGTCGTCTTCTTCTTCTACTGCATACCAGAACGCGCGCAGTAAAGAAGAAAGAATGCCACGCAGGCGAACACGCACGAGAGTCTCACTCGTCAACGTCGTCTTCTTCTACTGCATACCAGAACGCGCGCTTCTCACGAGCTAGAGGTGGCTACTACAACGCTACAAACGGAAGATGGACAGACCTACGGCATAAGGAGCTTTGCCCCTAAAATTCACCGGCGATTACGATACTGCCTAATTCGCTGAGCGCAGCCTCGTCTTCAGGCAACGCCAGCTGTGTTTGAAGTTTTGACTATCCGCAGTTGTAGCAATGTAACATTCGTTACATATTGCCACAGAAACTGCCAGCGCTCGAGTGCTACTCACACTATATACTCTGTGCATTGCAGCTGTCGCGAACCAAGTGAAGCTCCCACAGCCCGGTTACGACAAGCGAAGCCAGCCGCAGTGCACGTGCCAGCCCTGCATGCGCACGAGCGACAGAGGAAGAAAGCGAGGTTAGTGGCCGGTATCTCGTGATATCGACAGACTCCGCGTTCTCGCTCTCTTTCGTCCTCGTTCGCGCTATCGGTTACGCCGCCGACGCCAACGGCGATGCCGCTCAATGCAGGAACGGATAAGAGCTGCGCTCTAATTGTCTTGAACCCCGTAGTGAATGGTCTTGAGAACACAAAAATGATACTGAGAATACAAAGCAATCCTGACACAGTCAGTCAGTGAACGCTTTCGCACAAACTTACTCGCCAATAAAAAAACGGGTAATTTCTTGGTTGCCTACATATTGGTACCCTTCGACATGCCTGCTTATAAAAGTGCCGAGAAAAGATTGTTCGCAGTTTTGATTTATCAGTAGAGCTGTGCGAAGCAAAAAAGGTCGCCTACGCGACCTTTTTTGCTTCGAGCCAAGAATTACGAGGTGGATCGATGTCTTTGTGTAAATTGAAAAATAAATCTAGGGTCTTCCACTTACAGATCTTCATTATGATATCGCAGGCACCTAAGAGATTAAAGTTACATTAAATTCTTCAATTTGGAAGTTGGACTCCTCTCTCTCTCTCTCTCTACACACACACACACACACACACACACACACACACACACACACACACACACACACACACACACGCACGCACGCACGCACGCGCGCACGCACGCACGCACACACACACACACACACACATATATATATATATATAGGGAGAGTCGGAGAGAATTGTGGAAGAGCAAGCCGGGCCCCCGCCCCCTCCGGTAAAATGAAAACTCTCCGCCTATGCTACGCACAGTGTGACCAGTGCAATGAGGAAGTGTGCATGTCGGCAGAACTGACGACCGATAAGATCAATGCCATTTGTCGTGATCAAGGAAACGGCGACAAGGACGATGAGAGCAAAGACAACGCAGAAACAGCGTGCATGAAGCAACACGAAGAATCGGTATCTAACACCGACGTGTCGAAGTGCACAAGAAGGATATGCACTTTAAAGAGTTCGTCTAGCAGCAGTTGAGCTGCACCCATCAGGCAATAACAACAACAATAATAATAATAATAATACTATCTTGGGTTTAACGTCCCAGAACCCCGATATGATTTTGAGGGACACCGTAGTGAAGGGCTCCGGAAATTTCAGACATCTGGTGTTTCTTAATGTTCAGTGACATTGCACAATACACAGGCCTCTAGCATATGCCTCCATCGAAATACGACTGCCGTGCCTGGGATCAAACCCACGACCTTTAGGTCAGCAGCCAAGCACTGTAACCGCTACCCCACTGCAGCGGACACTTATCAGGCAAAGATCACGGTCTTCTTCAAGAAAACATACGCTCATTGCGGAATACTTTTTTTGGAGGGATTATTAAAGAATAACGCAATCGCGAACGTTTACCCAGCAAAGGTAGGTGACTCCTTTGGTTGCATTTATGATTTTTAGCACGAATTTTCGATATTTTTACTACAAAAATTTTTCAAAACAAAGAAAGATTTTTAGTGGTCTCTTGAGATTCATTTTATCGAGATTTGACTGGATCCAAAACTTTGTTACAAAAGAATATTCATAACACTATCTATGACAAGACTACTTTTCATTTACTTCATTATAAATCCTCATTTGTTATATATATCAGTGTTTGTTATACAGAGGTTTGAGTGTATTACCAGTGCATTACAGCTGGTAATGACATACAATGTACAGTGCTCGTCAAACGAAACCCGAACAGTGGCAAGCCTTCGCATGGTATAGTGCACGCCGTCCAGTTATCACCATTGACAGGCGCGCGCATTCGGTTTGACCGCACTGCGCATATGCGCAGTGCGGTTATCACTGCGCACTGCGCAGTGATAACTGGACGGTGCGCACTGCGAAGGCTTGCCGGTGTTCGGGTTTCATTTGACGAGCACTGTACATAAACAAGGGTCAAACAAATGTCTGGCAGAAAAAAAAAGGAATATCGCCACAGAATGTAATTTTGAAGGAAAACACGGAACAGAGATTCAGAAACCAGACGTTACCATTGTGGAAACATCAGTCGTTAGGAATTTGGTAGGTTATACATACAGAACAGATGTGTGCTCCCTATGGAATGAAGCAGATGTGTATGAATGACACATGGCCGATGTCTAAAAAAGGTGGCTACTACACAAATTCTTTGCTCGGTTTAACTAGGCAACATTCTTTTGTGCAGTCATCACAAAGTTGGGGAGGATATATTGGGATTGTCGTGCACCAGGATAACAGAAGCTGGAGGACAGCAAAAAAAAAAAAGGACTGATACTTTTCATTCCCAAGGAATGAAGGCCCCTACGGCCTAGCCACTGTCGAAGCCACTGCGGATGTGACATGTTACTGGTTCGGAGATTACTTTTAAGGGCTCGTTTCTTCTTTGTTAGACACAATATTGATGAGAACTAACAGACAATAATGCCAAGGAAAGTATAGGGAATGTTATTTGTAGTAATCAGAATATAAATGTGAAGAAAGTAAAGTGGACGAAAAGATAACTTGCCGCCAAAAAAGAGTGTTCCATACTCGCTGCAATGGCTGCGATCGGCGCTAACACTCCTAGGTTTAAATGCACATATATACCCCATAAAGTGGACAGGAGGATGACCGCCGCCGTAGCTCAGTGGTAGAGCATCGGACACGTTATTCGAAGGCCGCAGGTTCGGTCAATGCAGGCGGCAAGTTATCTTTTCGTCCACTTTACTTTCTTCCCATTTATATTCTGATTACTACAAATAACGTCCCCTATACTTTCCTTGGCATTATTGTCTGTTAGTTCTCATTAATGTTATTGGTTCAGTCATTTTGCTTTTTTCACTATGATCATTTCGTTTTTTTTTTAGTACCTTACAGACACCATTCATGGCAATGAATACGGGAGGCATACAAAAATAAAGTCACAGCACCAGTTATACCTGTGACATTGCCAGCAGGAGGTTTTGGAAGCCTGTCAAACTCCTTCTGAAAGATGCCCACCAAGTTGAGGTTGAACTGGCTGCGATCAACGCTTGAACAACCTGAGAAAAGAAGGAAGCAGCCAGGTACATCATGATGAAACTTTGTTATTCATCTTAATCCTTTAAGTTATAAACTTCATAATCCCAGATTACTCTCAGTGTAATCACCCAGACCTGGATGAATTTTTCTCAATATTAGAGCCCTTTCTGAAAACCATACAGATTTGCTTGCAGCTTTCTGCTACAAATGGGTGGATATAAACTTTTCCCTATAGAAAACCTACTGAGATATCAAAACTGTCACGTCAATTATTTTGAAATGTTTAACACAGAATGCTGTAGACGTGAACTTGAATACAAGACTAGCCCAAAGAAGTGCTACTTTTCACAATGAACAACTTATTTTCTATTTCAACAACGAATGACTGGCTTAGAGAACGCAATAACAATGCATCGAAATCTATGACGTCACGGCAAACTGGTGTAGGAACTTCACAGCGGCATCACCAATTGTATTTTCCTTTTGCGCACTTTTTTTTTGCTTACCGGGTATTCTCTTTTCGTAAAAGTGACACTTCCGGTATTGTTTAATTATAATTTACTAATACGAGGAAAATCGTATTTCTCATTCATGTCCCTTTAACACACTGTTCTTCACCTGTCTTGGCCTGCGCCTGGTGTGAGGCCCTACGCTGGAAGGAACCCTGTCGCCGGGACGTGCAGTTGGGCTTTTTCAGGTGAACCGAGGATCCTGCCAGGGGCCTGCCCTGGGCGTCCACGCACCAGCAGTATCCCGTCAGCTCGTGGCACTGGACACGTTCGAACCCGCCGTCCGGCGAGCACTCCGGAACGAACGAGCCCGGTTGCTGCATGCTCTGCTGTTTCTGGAGCAGGCAACGTGCTGCGGCTGCAGCTTGCGCTTGCTCGGTGCACGGCCCCGTGTGGCTTAGCGCCACATAGTTCCCCTCGCACTGGGAACGCTCCAAGTCGCAGCGCGTGGGGTATGTGCGCCCGTCTGAGCCGCACACAGGCTCCCCGGTGCAGTTCTTCATAGGTGGCGGGCATAGTGGCACCTGCAGAGCAGTTGAGAAATATTGTAAGCATAGAACATAGTAGCAGTAGTAATATTAGTGGTAGTTGGGGAGGTGGGGGGATTGAATTCCCCCAACCCACCTACCCGATTATGCCACAGCCACCTGCTGCAAAGAGTACAAAAAAAAGAAACAAAAAGATGTGCCTCTTACAGAAGTTAATACGATATTGGTGTCACCCCCCACCCTCGTATTTTTAACCCTTCCCACCTACTCTTTGGACATTCATACTTTCCTTTACAGTACTACTCGACAGCCTTCTATAATTGAATTTCTGCTTTAAAATGTTCAAAGGTTCACATGTACATAGAATAAACTGTAGTTTATCCTGTAGGGTGTCTGTAGGGTGGCCAGAACACTCTCATTCTTCCCTACTCGTCCGCAACATTGTTTATACTGTTGCAAATAAAAGTCAATTCAATTCAATTCAAAATAAGGGAATCATTGTTGGCAGCACTTCTGAACATCAGTGCAACAAGACATACAGAGATCCACTCCTTTTTGAGAATGGAACTTTCATGAGCAAAATAATGGACTTCTTGACATAACTTCTCACACTGCCTGTACATACAATTAAAGGAGTAGTGACACGATTTTGAAGTGCAGCAAAACGGACGTTTTTGGTTTCCTTGGCATGTAGTGTTAACGCTCTCCCCACACCGCATCCAGGAAACACGTATAAATATTTAAGTTTGATTTTAAAGTTTTCATCTCCCAGCATCTGCAAGGCAGCTTCACCGCATGGAGAGCCCTATGACGTTACAAGTCAGCTCACTTGGTTTGCGAAATCCGGGTTCTGCATGCAGCCTAAATCATAGAAATCGCTTTCGGAGGCACTGGACGACAGTTCACTCATCATGAACCACGTTCGACTGACAGCAAAGGACAGCAGGTGCATATTTCGTGGGTTGCAGTCTGCCCGTGACGTCACGGGCAGACTTGACACGTCACTATGAAGCCGCCCTCTCGAAACCGAAACTGCTGGTTGAAAGAAGCGTTATTAAAAATATATGCAATGCATCCCCAGGCACCACGACACTCTTTTTAGGGTTCTCGACACCCGTGCTTTCATTTAGAGCAATAACCCGAAAATTTTTAAAATTCATGTCAGTACTCCTTTAACCATATTTAGCTGCTGAACTAGCAATTTACTGCAACTACGATAAACTGGCACCGAGGTGAAAAAAGGGCATTTGTTGTTGAAGAACTTTATTGTTAACGCATTTTCGAGAACTTTCGAGAAAGAATGCGGCAGCACAAGAACGATCTCCGTCAAATGAACAGCGAACAGAGCGCAGTGGTGGAGCACTGCGAGAAGTTTGACCACCGCATGAGTCCTGACGATGCGATGATCCTGGAACAAGAAAGCAGCTTGCGCCAGCGGCTCCTCCTCGAGTCGTGGCATATACAACAGACAGCGGGAAACATCAACCGCACCACGGGGACATTGCCCTCCCTCGACTGTCAAGGCTTGCGACAAGTGTCGGCAAGAAGACGTATATAAGCGCCGTGCGTCTCGGGCCGTCTCACCCCTGAAGAAGAAACCGGTCAGGCTTCGAAACGTCGGGTATCCTAAAATAAATTTCTGGTTGGAGTTTGCTCCTTTTCTCCGTTAGTCTATTACCCAAACAGGCAGCCTTCTGCCGAATGTTTACCGTTAATTTGCTATTAAAGCATTTAAAGCAACTTCTGAAGAAGCCTGAACTGCAAGGTCATCATTCAAAGTTTTGAAAAAGCTGTGTAGCCTGGCACTGCAAACATGCACTGTGCTGCATTATAGCTGCGTAAATTTTGTCACAGAATTTCATTTTTAAATCTATAAATTATAGCTTGCTCAACGTTACAGCTTATTCTAACAGACAGATGATGGATGCTGCCGACACCATCAGTGTGCCCTTGGTACTGGAATGCAAAGCGTACAAAACAAGCAATTGGCTTTGAAAGTTTAAAAGCCACTCCAAATCGTCGTCCATCGAACACTACTCGTGCTCTTCTATCAAATTGAAGGCCTGCAAGTTGGCCAGAGATTCCTTTCAGCGCCTCGGTTTCCAAGTCAGCCATGCTACGCCACAGGTCGTTAAATTAGTTTCAGCTGACCTAGCTATGTAAAATATGGTATTTGCAAATCTCTGTGCACTATAGCATGTAGCCTATAGTCTACATGCTTTTTGCAAGATGAGTAAAATAAAAAGAAGTCTGCTAGCACTAAGCAAAGTTGAGCAAATCGTATCAAGATGAAATGACAAAATGATCAAGGCGCCTTCTGCAGCAAGTATTCTCTATTATAGCAACAGTGGTTATTAGGTCTTGATGTTTGCATAGATTTGAGGCGACCCGTAGACAACGAACTTAACAGAACTGTTGCAGCTAATATCATCTTGTAACTAGAAAGTCGGCATTCCCGTCTTCAACACGGTTGAACAACATGGTGTGTCTGCATTGAAACATCTATAACACAAGTAGAATATTGAATGTAGAATGCATCGGATGACAGTTTCAAACACCACGTCCCCTTTCTTCCACCAATTCACAAGTCAACCAAGAGGACCAATGCTATATGCTACAATGTGTGTTGTTTGTAGACTCCGTCCTTGAGCAAACATCGGAGCTTGGCACACACAGGAGCAATTCGTAGCCGACTGAGCAGCATTCTTGGCATGCATGTGTCTGGTGAAACAGCTGACACCTTTTAAGCATAACGAGAGGGCTCTGTAGTCTATAACATCTTGTGTTTCTCTAGTTCAGCATATTTTAAGCGAGAGTAGCACCTGTAAGCACTCATACAAGATGTCAGCTAGAAAGTACAGCACAATGTGCAACTTTCAATTAACAGCATGTAATTGGGTAGTTTAATGTCTTACTCTAACTGCTTCATGAGGTACTTACGGCCTTAATTTAGCGATAATAAGCAGTGTAAATGGCAATGCAGATTCTGAACTGCGATAGATAAGAACTAAAGCAAACGAGAACCCCATCGACGCACGTACGACACTTGTCAATTCGTTCCGGCATTCGCATCGCTGGCAATGTGTCAACCTCAAAAAAACATATCTCGGTTTTCCGCGCTTGCCAAGCTCAAGGTTAGATACCGCGTGCCGCACAATATGAACCCATTCAGAGTGGGAGAGCACGACGCAGCTAGCGCGCCTTAATTACTTCCAGCCGCGGGACACCGACCATCTCTCTTGTACTTCGAAGCGACCGTCGTTAAAACGCGCACGGCGAGAAAGAAAAAAAGTATATAACGACCCATGAAAGGGGCGAACGAATCTCCCCACTTGTTTCAATAGCGAGCGTTAAACCTGTGCGAAGAGGCGCTACAGATATGAGCTGTCCGAAACGGCGAACCCGCTCGCGGCGATCGAGTGGTTTCGCAGAAAGAAGAAACAACTTCTCCGTTTTGTTTTTGTTTGTTTCTCTACCGCCGATGACCGCTCACGGCCGCGATGCTCGCGTACACAGAACGGCTAGAGCCCAGCCGCAAGGAAATCGCCGCGTTCAGCCACCTGTAAACATGGGCTGTGGTTTAAAACGCTCTGCTTTAATCACCCCGTCTCCTTCCGCACGTCACGTGTCGTGTGACGCCGAAAGGAAATGACAACTGTCGCGGTGAGAGGCCCTCATGCACGAAGCACAGCAGGTAAAGCATACTACGTATACACACACACGCACCAACGCGCACAGGCGGCACGCAGTCTCGTCAAACCGATCAGCACGTGCGCGCGTTTTGTGATCGCGTGCACGAAGAGTAGTGTGCCAGGTGTCGCTACCCGCGTCTCACCTGTTGTGGGCCCGCAGCCGAAGCGAGGGCGAGCGCGACGGCAAAGGCGGCGAGCAGCAGGGCCATAATGCCCCACTGCGCGCACATCCATCCGCTTGCCTGCAGCGAAGGCCGGACTCGCGCGCACAGGAAGCCGTCGCCGGGCCGCGGCGCCGTGCCAGTTGAGAAACTCTATGGTTCAGTCCGCGTTTCGAAAACCAACAAGTAAACTCACAAGTTTTCACAGACAACTTGCCTTGTTACCTACGTCAATCCGAACAAGCTAAAGTAATCGTTAACTTAAAAATTATTTTCAATTAATAGTTGTTTACTTTGCACATAGATGGCGCAACACTCTGTGAGACACCCCTTATTAATTACGCTATTGAGTTGGAGTTTAAAGCGCAGTGTTTCGACTAGCGCCGTAAAAGAGCTCCGGTCGAGGGGGCTGCGGTCGGCGCACTTCTCTCCGCCGCTACCTTTCGATGAACTTGTTGCCCAGGTCTTGTCTTTACACCCGATTCAGCCGGCTGCTTCCTTTCCAAGGTGTTCCTGCTCCCATTTGCTGCTCCGCACCGAAGAAAAATATAATAGGGAGAAAAATGTCCGGCTGCCTGAGCGATCAGGAGGCGGAGAAGTGTTGCTCCGAGCCGGACCCGTCGACGCGGGGCTTCATCATGCAGCAGACCATGTACCGCATCAGGGATCCCAAGGCATCGCTCGATTTCTACACTCGCGTGCTCGGCATGAGGCTGCTGCAGAAGCTAGACTTTCCCGAGATGAAGTTCTCGCTCTACTTCGTTGGATTCGAGGAGTCGGTGCCTAAGACCAACTCCCCGCAAGAACGCGCAGAGTGGGCCTTCGGCCGCAAGGCTACTATCGAGTTGACGCAGTGAGTGTGTGTGCTTGTCCAGCGGTAAACACACCCTCTTACGTGTCCCGCGGCCGAAGTTTGGGAGCGCGTACACACTTGGGAGGTGCGGAAAAATACCGCTCGTGTTACGTCAGGCAACTGTTGACGGACGTTGCGAGTCTGGCCGGAGCCCTCTGTTCGATATCGCGCGCTTCGAGTGGGAGAGGAGTTCAGCAAAGTTTGCCGACGTATTTGCGAACGGCGCGTGTGCGCTCGGAAAATATGCCGCAAAAATGTGGGACATGAAGATAATGTAGTACGCAGCCCCGCTTGACACGCATGTCGTGGAATGCACCGAGCGCGTGCGCGATAACGATACATTTGCGGACATAGTTACGAAGCTCTGACCAAGGACATTGTTATTTGAAAACCCGGCAGTCCCAGCGTACGTGGAATGTGGGCTATTAAGATAACGCACATTCGTTGCTTCCAACCGTAAAATGTGTTTTCCGCGTGCGGCCTGCAAACTGTGGTTACGAAACCAACATGTCCGACCTTGTAGCCGCTTTATAACGAACCTCTCGATATAACATCACATGTAATCAAGGGCGTGTTGACATACACTAAATGTAATCACTCTGTGAAGGTTATCGGGTTATCGAAGACTTTCTAACAGATAACATGTAAAACGATGCTGCTGTGTGCGTGCACACTGCTGGCCATAATACTTTAGCTCATGTCTTGGAATATTTGCAATATAGTTGTTGGTGTGGTCATGCCTGTAAGCACAAATCGGGCAACGTCATGAAAGAAGCACTTGCACCATTTTGGGGAGATAAAACACTATACAGCGTAGTGGGCACATCTTTATATTTTTACGCTGAGTTTCCAGTTTCCATTTCTCTAGCGCTGCCCGAACACAGTCTAGGAAATGTGACTTTGCAACACCTGCCACGTTGGTGCCCATATTCAACAAAACTGATGTGCTGTAAGCATCGTCCCTAGCAGCACGAATTGTTGCCTGAACGTTGCAAATATTCCCGCAGTGTTGCTTCAACATTATGATAAGGTTCATGCTACTAGGAATCTTTGACTGGTCGTTGCTACGGCACTCATCATTGCAAGTGGAAGGCTGCCTATTACCGGCCCACGAGGAAACGTTTTTGTGCAAGATAAACTTTCACGAATGCAACCACCTTGGCAGGATAGGACAGATTTTGCGACTTGGCTAATACAAATTGAGCTGTTCCAAGGTGCCATGTTTGACCAATAAATAATATTTACGCGCACAAGACAAGGACAGAAAAGAACACGCAAGACACCGGCGCTGCGTGTTCTATTCTGTCCTTGTCTGGTTCTGCACTTAATAAACATTATTGGTCATGTCTTACAAACACACCCAAACTGCCACGATTGTGGCATTTTGTTAAAGGCCACATGCATGCATGCACATCAACTTCCTGTCATATTCATCTTCTGCCCCCTTTATAAAATATCAGCCATTCATAGTACAGTTATAACTTCTGTGCCTACAGAGTCTGCAATGCCAAAAAAATGCATGGAATTAACCTGTATCTGCAGTTTTATCACCAGAATAGCTGAATTTAAGTGAATAAGATTTCAATGAATTTATTAAGTTCAGGGTACAGTGCACCGAAGCGACTTGTTTGTTCATTCATCCATGTCTTTTAAACACATTCCTTACATTTCCAACTAGTAATCGCAGCTTATCTTCGCCAACACCAAACCAGTTGTCATTAGGAGAGTGTCAGCTTAGTGCCTACTATGTTACAGAAGCTGTGCCTTTCATACTGTTGTGTCTGGAAAGTATTGCTGCTGACTACGAAATCTAATTTTTTCAACGACATATGACCTGTAAAAAAATTCAGCTAGCAGTTATCCTTGCTCTTTTATTCTGATGTTACAAGACATTCTCTCACTGTTTTATTGTGCACCATTCATGGCATTCATTGTGCCCAGTCCTACTCATGGGCATGAGTCATATTGTGAGACATGAGTCACTGATTTCTTATGCCACAGTTTGCAGCAACTGGGAGGATCATCCAGGAGGGCGGCTATCACAATGGGAACACTGCTCCTAGAGGATTCGGTCAGTGAATAACATCACTATAATTGACTAGTGCTTTTATGAATGCCAACTTGGCATTAAAGCATCTCTCAACTGGGTGTGCAGGCCACATTGGCATCATGGTTCCCGACGTCGCAGAAGCGTGCGCCCGGTTTGAGAAGCTCGGCGTCAAGTTTGTCAAGAAGCCTCACGAAGGTGAGATGTTTATGACCATGCGGGCTTGTTGCACACAGCTGCCAAAATACAGGATGTACAAATATCAAAGGGAACGCCTGGTTCTCATTGCTTTCGCAATCACAGATGATCAAGTGTCGCGTACACATCACGAAACGCGATTGCTCTCTCCTGTGATCCTGGTGTGCACTAGTGTAGCTACTGTGTAAATTTAGATCATGATAGAGCGCAGCATCCCGTGGCAAGAAGTGCATCTGATCCAAACGCAGCTCTTGTTTTATGTCGGCTATCAGGCAATATCAACAATCTGCTGTGCAACGGCCCTCCAAAAAGAGTGTACAGGTCCTCTGTATGAAGAGAGGGCACCTTGCATTGCTGCAAGATTTGGCTGAGCTGTTCATAGCAATGTCTGCTTTCTGTTGCATGTGCTTTTTTCCCCAGACATGAGGGGTGGTTAAGGACTCGTTTAAGTTTGTCCAGCTGCCTACGTCTTGGCAATGTGCTAGGGCTTGAGTGCAACCACCATTTCCCAATAAGTCGTGGTGAGAACTCTAATGTTCATCTCACTTTCTGCAGGAAAAATGAAGAACATCGCCTTCATCCAAGACCCCGATGGCTACTGGATTGAGATCCTTAACAACAAGAGTGTCATCAAAGACGTGTTTAAAGAATGAATAGGCTTTTCGTGCGTTGTTTGGAAGAGCCCAAAATGAGCTTCAGAGTGCCTTTCTTTATTTACATTTCTACAAAATGACAATTTTCTGAAAGAGTTTTGATGCGCATAGCTGCATCAAGGCCAGCAAGTGCGAAGACAGCTACTGATGTGTCGACAAGATATTCTTGAAGTGCGTGAAAGATTAAATAAAATACTGATGACATTTCATTTAAACGAGTTCAAGCTGAAGTCTGCAAAGTGGCTATATTCCTTTAGGATACAGTGTAGTTCACTGATAAGTAGTGCCCGAGTGGGCACCATCAGAATCCACGATGGTCACAGTGAAAAAAAAAGGTGTGGGACCTTCAAGGAGCCATTTCCACCAGTATACTTTTTTTATTTTAATCTCTTCTGGTTTCTTAAGGAAAAAGCTTTAAGTTCAGACACTGGCATTAAGAAACGTGGTGTACGGTACAAAAACATGTTACCTTATGCACAGTCAGAAATAACCATGATTTACACCAGAATCGGACCCAGGCACTCTGCGTGGCAGGCACGCATTCCACCACAGAGCCACGCCAGTGTTTACAACTTCAGAAAAAGCCAGTATACAGGTGTCGAGTCAGTTGAGGGGTTACACCACGTGCATTGTGCGTAACAAGTGATTGCTTTAAACCTGCTCACCCGTTACAAAGGTCTCAGCCATAATTCATCATCATCACCAGCCACAGCATCAACACTGTTTAGCTACATAGTGGTGCACATTTCCTTACAGACTTGTGGTTGGTACTTCAAAAAATAATGAATTATGGTGTACCGGGTGGCTTTTGCCTTCAAGTCATCTTAGGTGAATGCATTGGGACCCAGTGAGTTTTCTAAAACCTTCTCTCATAAAATTTGCTTTTATTTTTTTCATATTGTACAAGTGCATAAACAATGTATCTTAGTGCGAGTCTCCGTGGTTGGCATCCAACCTTCAACAACGTATGTACTTAACATATTTACACTAATGCAACCCAGCTTACCCTCCCCATTAAACATTTGAAGATTTAAACATTCACTTGTATGGCTATTGTATTAGCAGCATCCTCAACAGCACGACTGTAAAAGGGCCATTTGAAAGGGTGGAAGTACGCTTTGTTAAGGAAGATTTTAACGCAATCCGAAAGGATAGAACTACACTTTGTTCAGAAGGTTTTAACCTTTAGCCAAAGGATGGGAGTAAGCTTTGCTCAGGAGATTTCCAACGCAATCGCAAAGGATAGAAGTACGCTTTGTTCAGACCTTAACGCAATCCGAAAGAGTTCTTTTTCTTTCTCTTTCTCTCTGTTTACGTTACGTTCAAACGAGTATTGCTCAAATGAGTCCCAGCGGGTATTGCCATGTCGGGGTCGAGCAGGATCCGAGCATTCCGCACGGCGATGCAGGCCTGGTTGAGGAAGTCCCGCACGCGGCGCCAGATGGGCCCCTGCTTTTCAACGGGCAGTCGTCCAGCCCGGTACGCAAGGTCATGCACCATGGGAAAGCCTGTGCCCGCGTACGCATTGGACAGCTGGGGCGAGAAGATCAGGTGCCGAAAGGTCGGCCGCCCCTCCAGGGATGCCTGGCTCAGCAGGGCGCGTTCTACCAGCATCATGCGGTCGTTGACTCGCCGCCGATCGTCCTCCCTGCCGAGCACAAGTTCTTTAAAGGGGTACCGACACGAGAATTTTCAGTTGCTTTTTCAGTGGAGATGTTAATAGGCAGATTTAGAATCGGGTGCGCAGAGATAGCATTCGCTGGGTGTGCTACACTATTTCAGTCACTTAACGTGGGTACCCACCTAAGAGGATAGCGCATAACGCATGCACAGTGGTGACAAACGCTAACGCAAAGCTTTGCATACTGTATTCTAAAACTCCCTATTAGAGAGTTTTAGAATAAAGTACACAAAGCTTTACGTTAGCGTTTGTCACCACATACACTATCCTCTTGGGTACTCTTGTTAAGTAATGCAAATAGTGTAGTGTACCCAACGAACGCCATCTCTACGTGCCCTATTCTAAAAATGCGTAATAGCCGAATTTAAACAGGTGCAGTACTGTCTGCAACCCAGCAAAGGAGGATGAGGGAAGAGAGTGAAGCATAGTATAGCGATGTATAGCATAGTATAACAAGTGGGAAAGGAGGTGAGGGGATACAGGCATAGATAGCCATGTATAGTATAGCAAGGGTGGGAAAGGGAAGTAAGGGTGAGGTGGAGAGAAAGCAGGAAGGGGGGGGCTGGTCTAGCCGGTGATGCTATTTATTTTTTTATACTGTTGTTCATTAAATTATAATTCTCAATCAAATAGCATGCAGCAAAAGTTTTTCGCTCATGTTTGTATCCATTTATTTTGCATTCGAAGTTTGTCGAAAACAATCGAATTAGCATTACCAGCTATAGACCAGCTCTCTGGCAATCTTGCAACATGCTTCGTTTTTGTGTTGGACAAAACGTGAAGTTGTCAAGAAGCCTCCTAAGAAATATGCTAAATACATATTTTAAAAATTGCATATATTTTGTTCCAACGCAGCTATTAAAAATACACTTAGGAGATTTGGAATCTGCAGAAAAAATTGAACAAGTGTATTAAATTTCATTCAGTTCACCCAACTAATACAGAAAGCTTATTTTTAAGACCCACGTCTGTCTAACAAAGAAACAAGCTCCCTATCCATTCCCCTTCTTTCGTTCAAGTGCGAAGTGTGTAGGACTGGCACTGGAACCAAACAAAATGGCACCAGCGCAGACCACTTGCATTTTGCACTTGTGTTTCAGGTTCGTACAGTTGAGCTGAAGCCAGGGTGCTCACCCTAGCTTCGCTTTTGCCAGCCAGTCGTGCCAACTCTGGGCTGCCTTGCCGTACAGAGCCACCTCCTCAAGCAGCCAGTCTGGGAAAGAAACAAAAACAAAAGTTAGCAAGATTTAAAAAGGAGCGGGAAATGGCCAATGTGCCTTGCACAGCTCCACTAGTGAATATCACTGTAAGGAGATCTAAACAGTCAAGCTCATACAATCGAATGCTACTTAAAAAGCGCCTTTGTTATATGCAGTACCTGCATATAATATCAGTGAAGAACATTTTGGATTTAGTTGGTGTGCTTCCTTACATACTATAATTCACTAATGTACTTCAATTACAAACATAAGGTACAACAAATTATCGGAGTCATTGTATACAAAGCACTCACAACTTGCTTCGCAACATCAGTGTGCACGCTTTAATGAATTTGTGGATGTATTTCTATGCCAAATATGGCTTTGCTAGACATTCTTTGAGAGTGCAAGCACACACAACAGACATGATCAACAGCCAACAAAAGCACAACTTGTTCACATCTGTTGCGCATGTTCACGCTTTCCCCATTAAAAAAACACAAGTTTACACCAATTAGCCCAGTTATTCGCTGTCCTGCACCAGATGTCATAGCCTAATGATATAATTCATTTTTGCGCGAGTATCTTGCATAATTTTAAGCTGATGCCGAAAGTAACAATCGGTGCATCAGGCTTTTTCTCACGTACGGGACTAAGTGTGTGTGTGCGTGTCGCCCCTGCCAAGCAAACGAGGTTTCCCACCATTGCATGTGTCTTTAGTTACTTATTGCGACACAAAAACGAAAGATTTAAAATTTTTGTGTCAGTACACAGAAGAGCACGTGCTTTGCCACCACAGTAATCATCATTTCTCTTTAGTGGCTTCAGCTAGGAAGCTTGTCAAAATTTCTTGTGTAGCCTTTTTGAAAGCACACCGCTCACCCACAGCAATGCACTATTAACCATCAGTTCATTCCGTGTCACCTCTTTCCTGCCCAGGACCTGTGAACGGATGGCCGACTTCCACGTCTGAACGTTGGCAGAACCATGGGAACCAACGTTGGAAGCTAAGGTTAATGGACCTAACGTTGGAAGTTCCAACATTGGCTGGACATCTGAACACCACCCACCCATGGGTGCCTCATAAGTATCAAGCTGCTCGCGGTACAAGGACAGCTTGGCGACGCTGTTCGAGATCTCCTGAGCGACGGTGCGGAAGTCGTAGGGCAGGAGCTCCGCATCGGCCAGTATCAGCGTCAGCATCCCGTTGAAGCGAGTGCACGTCTCCATAAAGTGGTAGGTCGGATCGATCAGGGTCTCAAACAGACGAATCGTCTCGAACGCCGTGTGGTAGGCAGAGTAAGAGCCCAGCTTGAATTTATTCTGCAGGAAGGCATCGCATCAATTAGTTGGAATAGCACGAACTTTTCTTACTATTATTATTTTTTTTTACTGTTCTGCATTAACAAATGAAGATGTGCTGTAACAGTTTCACATAGTTTCAAAACCTTCTTCATTACTGCATGAGTACATGTACTACATTGTACAACTGTACTAAAGCAGCAAGGCTGAACGTTTTCAAAGGACTTACCTTGTCGGGCCGGAAGGTGAAGATAGCCGAAGGAATCCCGGCAATGAAATTGAAGGCCGAGTTGTCCATCCCTCCGTGGGTCAGGTACACCCTGGGCAGACGTGCAGAGCAAGTTCTCAGTGTGCATGGGCTGCTATTGCTGCTTTTAAAACATAATACTAATAAAAAAGAAAAAGCTCAACTCAGTCTCATACTTTTAACAGTAATAGCGGTAATTTCTGGGGTTTACATTACAAAACCACAATATGATTTTGAGGCATGCCACAGTGGTGGGACTATGGGTTAATTCTGACCGCCTGAGGTTCTTTAACGTGCACCTAAATCTGAGTACAGGTGTTCTTACACTTTGCCCACATTGAAAGTGGCTGTTGCAACTGGAAATCCTTGAGCTTAGCAGGGCAACAAAGACTTCCATTGGCAAAGCAAGTACCTCATGTACAAGGAAGAACAGCATTAAAGGACTTAAGGTATCATATGCAGCTGCAGTACAATAAACTACAGTAGTGATTGGAGACTGCATAACTTAGCTGCACAAGTCAGGCAGACACCAAAACTTGCTCACTTGAGTGATCGATTGATTGATTGACTGAAAAAGACAAAGTGATGACGATGAATGTCATGATTGATGGCTAGCTAGCTATCAACTTCAAGGTAGTTTTTCCTTTCCACATGAGATTGTTCTTTATAAGTAATACAATCACACATTACCTATCCCGCAGTAGTACATAAATACTCTCTGATAGCGATACTTATGCTGCTGCTACCACAGCTGTCACAAGTACCGCGCCTTGTGCAAGCTGCACGTGCTCATCGAAATACAAACTGCCCCAGCCGGGTGCTCACTTGAGTTTAGTCTTTCCCGTGGCGTCCTTGTGCTTGCGCTCGTACTCGTGCTCATAGTTGTACCAGTAGTCGTACAGAGTCTGGGTGCCGTTGAATGGCACCTGCATGGCGGCAACTCGTTCTCAAGCAATGCCTAAAGTATTGCCATCACATTCAGAGGTGCATCCACATTTGCATAAACTTGTCTGTAGTACCAATTTACATCAATAAAATAAAACCATTGAATGAAAAAAATGTTGCTGTTCAGCCGATAGCCAACATTAGCCAGTGCTAGCCAACAGTAAGCCAGTGCCAGCAGTATGCAAGTAGAAATCTAATTTAATCATAGATTATTGCGAACATCACATGCCTTTACAGAAAGTGGCTAATCGAGACAAGAAGACAGTCATAAAAATTAATTATGAAAATCTCTACTTTTGTTTGATTGTTTTTGCACTAAATGAAGTTACCAAGCCTCAGAACACTAAACAACATACTACAAGCCTCCAAGCAACCTACTTAATTTGCTGTAGAAGGCATTGTCTATAATAGTTTCGGCTTTGTTTTTTTGTGTGTGATGTTCGTGACGCAGAAGATGGTCACATAAGATCAGGTCATTGCAATATTTTGGCAATAGCATTTTGGCAGCAGCATAGCAGATTACATGAATATCACATGCTTATGTGTGAATATTTTTTGTATCATTGGTGCATCTCCTGGAAAATGACAATCAAACAGTTCCTAGAAAATTTTTTGTTCTACAAGATCCTAGAAAATTGCTTATCACAGAAAAGCCTTCATAATAAAATATTGAGTTCCTTCAGGTATAGGTATGTTACTCTTGGCACAAGGTGCTTCGACACTGGCAACAATGCCTAACTTTCTACAAGAATGACAACATTCAAGCTTCATGCAGCAGAATACTGTGTGCAGTCTAGGCTAGGTGGAACCGAAAATACTGGCACATACAAGCCATACAAGGTTTCAGTGCTGTCATTACAATATAATGTGACAATATGTTTAAAAGCAAATATAATTCTTGTTAAAAAAGGACATCAAGCCCTAAAGATTGAGCCACGTGAAAATCTCATCGGTTAGATACCGTTCATGAACTCAGGCTGCTACACTTGAGGTGTCATCTAGCCTGTCTGATCACCTTCACGGACTATGCATTTGTTAGGCGTTTGTATCGTGTCTGCGTGCTCGCGACAAAGCTTTCCTACTGAATATTTGAACATGTACAATGCAACAGAGAGAACAGCAGATGCAGACAGTAAGATGGACACAGACTGATCTGTACGTCTGTGTTCTATAGGCTGCCCTGTCGGTTGTTCTGCACACGCTCGAAAACGTTGCCTTGCCAGCTAGCTCGGATACAGGCCCTTGTTCCCAATGAAATGACTGGGTTTGCATTCGGGCACGAGAAATACGCACGTGTTTGGTTGTATCCACGAGGAAGTTCTTCAGCACAGGCGAGGCGTAGGCGAAAAACATGATCCCTGCAGAATGCAAAAGAAGCAAGTGTTAACTAAGCGCTTTGCCAGACGATTGTCACAGCGAAAGGTTCATTGTTACAGCATCGCAATTGTAATGATGCCAATGCGTGTTTGACCCCCACCAAAAACATGCTGTCTTTTAATTTGCTTTCATTTCCTTCTTATTGTTTCTACGTTTTAATCAAGAGGAACAGTCAATTTCATCCACGGTTTCCATGGCTTCGTTGTAGAGACTCACTGACCGGAGACACAGTTGTCTACGTTGATGTAGCCCACGCCTCCGCGGTTGAGAAGTAGCAGCTTCTCCTAAGTCAAAAAGAAAATGTGAGAACAAATAATGTGGTGTTCTGCTGAATTCGAACAAAAATAGCGCGCAGTACCGCAGGAAAATTTTGACAGAACACGGAAGCCTTGCAATTCGATTGAAAAACATCTTACACCTTTGAAAGCGCCTGCTTCTGGACCATTAGAGCTGCAACGTTTAATGCGTAAGTGGAGCAGAATCCATAGTCCTGGAGTAAGAAGCCGATCCACACCAAGATGCGGGTAGATAAACAGAGTAATAACACTTCACTTGTCCATCATGCTAACCACACAGCCTAATGAGTTAAGATTTTACAACCCAATGCAAAAGTTATCAAAGGTTTGAAACACATCAGTGTTGCTGCTTTACTACTACAACTACACAGCACACCTAGTGGTTTAGGTTACTCTAAAAGCTCTCCATAAAGAAAACAAATAAATAAAGTACGTAATGCGATTTGACGCCAGCACTGAAATGCACAAATTAGGCTTGTGTGAATATTCAAGCAGTTCGAATATTTGAACGAATATTGCCCCCCGTAAACCCCCGTAGCGTAACCCCCGTAAAGGTGGTTTCACTGCAATGTAGGGATGTTCTACCGTGAATACAGCCTGTCCAGGGGAAATCCGCACTGCCGCAAAGCCCCACTTTGAGGTTAAATGAACATGTTACCCTGACATCGATTCACCGTTTTTTAAGTTTAAAAGCTCGTTATACCGGCTTATATGCTCTAAGTATAGTAAATTTTAAAGCGTAACGTACTTTACAGGCTACCATTTGCATTCTAGCGAAAGTCAAAATCTACTACTATTCAAAGTTGCTTCCACGTCCTTTGAACCAAAGAGAATGACATTTGCTTATGCCTTGTTTCAATTTTTAAAAAATATTGCGCGGGCTAGTTGGGCCATAACAAATATGCAAACTTTTCTTTATAATATGTGATATATACTACTCGAATTCGTTTTGAAATTATTCGACCAAATCGCTATTCACTTCAAACTTAAAATTTACTATTCGCACAAGCCTAGCACAAGTGTCTTGGCCTAATTTTGTGATGGTAGAAAAATAGGTTGCGTCGCATGGCATAAAAATTTTTAAAGGGGAAATTATATCAAGTTTTTAGACCTGCTTAGTGGTTAAGGTGCTATGCTGCTGCAAAGCACAAAGCGATGGGTTAAATTTGTAACCATGGTAGCCCGACTTGATGGGGGTAACACGCAACAGCACCTACGTGCTTACGTTTAGGTGCACATGAAAGAACTTCAGATGGTTAAATGTGATCCAGTGCACCCCACTATAACATGCCTCGTAATCACATCACCGTTTCGGCACGTAGAACCCCAGAATGTTTTACAGTGAAGTTTTACAAGGCTAGGAGGTGGAAAATGTGGTGATCCATGAGTCCGTGAGTCCGCAGAAACTACTATAATCAAGAAGCAATGCTAGCACACGCTGCCTTGAAGGCTCTTCATGCTTGCACATGTCTTATTCAGGTTTTGTCGGCATGTATAGCTAGGGACGATGAATTGCTACCCATATTGCTACCCATAATTGCTACCCATAATTGCTACCCTCAGCATGAATTGCTACCCATAAAATTCTTTAGGGGTTCTCAGTATGCTTGAAATCCAACGTCACCAAATGCAAAGTTTGAAGCACGCATCTCTTCACTATGGTTATAGAGAAATGAAAATCTACAACAGAAGACACTTCGAAAGACACCAGCACGTCATAAACGTCTCTCTGTTTAACCATCTGTATAGATTGCCTGGGTAGCGATTTTTTTTTTTTTTTTTCTCCTTTGGGAGGCACGAAAATGGTTGCAAGACAAGGTAATTCAAGAGAATGTTTCCTATGAAATCATACCTCAACCCACTCGCCAGATCCCGCTATGGCGATCTCTTCCGCGGCCCAGATGGCTAACACCACCGTGCGCCGTGGTCGCCAGCCACGCTTCAAATGCTGGCCCAACAATCGACTAAGCTCGAGGATGTTGGCGGTCGACGATGACGGGTCGATGGTGCCGTATACCCAGGCATCATGGTGGGCTCCCGTAATACTGTACCGGTCTGCGCAAAAGCACTCTGTTTCATCATCATCATATTTTAGATGCGAAGTATGTTAAGGCGGAGCTCAATCCGGCGGTGGTGGTGGTGGTGGTGTGCGGCGTGACCACCCTTACTGCGCATGCGCATACCCTCTCCACACACCTCCTCTCCACTCAACCTCTCCCTTCCCCTCTCCACTTTCCCTCACCCCTTCCCCTCTCCCCTCACCCTTTCCACTCTTCCTCTGAAACGCGGGCTAGACATGCCGAAATTCTCTCCTGCGCAACGCCGCGATGAGCTCGAGCGCATGCGCGTCCCCTCCCCTTCTACCTCCTCTCCTACGCTGCCCCCCTCTCGCCCGCCTGTCGACCGCGTTGCCCGCTCGCCCTGTGAGAATTAACGGCCAGGCTAGATGGAAGATACGACGCGCGTAGCGTCCCTTTTCGCGTTCCACGACGCGAGGTCGGTAGCATGCCCAACGAACGCCAACGGAACGCGATCGTTCAAGTGCTCCGGCTTCGCATCACCTCATGGTCCCCTTTAGCGGGAGATGGTGTAATTTTTATTGCAAGTTTTACTAGTACATGAAAATACATAACACTGGTTAGACATATATTATAAGTGATACTTTATGAGTACACTTTAATGAAAACAAGAGAAGGAAAAAAACAGTAAAACACAAAGAAAATAAACATATTTATGATAAAACAATTGCAGAACCATACAACATGTTACATGCATGAAATGGATTGTATCTATACTGTACAGCAAAAATGAAAACAAAAGTATGTAAAGCATGTCAAATATGATTTTGTTAGGCTTTTAAGCGATTTGTAATGAAACAGAGAATACAGCAAAAGTGTCCGCTAGTGTTATTGTTCATTCATGTTTCTGGAGAAAGTATCCTTTAAGTGCACAGGAAGATCTTCTTGTTTCTTTTGTTTGACACGGTATATCGTTCCAAACCTTAACTCCTACAAAGTGCAGTAGTCGTTTTCCATTAAAATATTGTTAGTAGGCAGAAGATTGTAATGTGGCATGTCTAGTAAGGCAGTGATTTCACAAGTGCGCTTGCAAATTATTTGGCAACGTTGTCAAAATCAGCCTGATAACAGTCAATCCGCAGCAGGCCAAAGGCACGTCATGTATAGAGTCCCAATTAACATTGTCCCACAAGAGTTGCATGCATTCTAGTACGTACATCAACACATTTCCTGAACCGATCACTGCATGTAATTAACCGCAGCTCTTGACCGAGTTTCCCTTGGCTTGGCACTCATGCTGTTACACATTGGTTGTCTGTTATACGCAGCGTGCAAATCAAACAACTTAACTAGCACTTAATCTTACCTAGAATGATGTCCAGAGTCACTTGTGCATTTACTAAAATTCTACCACAATATGCTCAATAAACCTGGCACTATACCTTTCGAAAGGGCTCATTTTTGCTTGAAGTCTGGCTACAGTACAAGAGGTTTTACGACAACAGTTGCATAGTAAAAAATTACACCATCTCCCGCTAAAGGGGACCATGAGGCGATGCGAAGCCGAAGCACTTGCATGATCGCGTTCCGTTGGCGTTCGTTGGGCATGCTACCGACCTCGCGTCGTGGAACGCGAAGAGGGACGCTACGCGCCTCGTATCTTTCCATCTAGCCTGGCCGTTAATTCTCACAGGGCGAGCGGGGAACGCGGTCGATAGGCGGGCGAGAAGGGGAAGCGTAGGAGAGGAGAGAGAAGAGGAGGGGACGCGCATGCGCTCGAGCTCATTGCGGTTGCGCAGGAGAGAATTTCGGCATGTCTAGCCCGCGTTTCAGAGGAAGAGTGGAAAGGGGAGGGGAGAGGGAAAGCGGGGAGGGAAAGTGGAGTGGGGTAGGGGAGAGGGAAAGTGGAGAGGGAAAGTGGAGAGGGGGTGTGCGGAGAGGGTATGCGCATGCGCAGTGAGGGTGGTCACGCCGCACACCACCACCACCACCACCACCACCGGATTGAGCTCCGCCTTAAGATACTTCGCATCTAATATATGTGGCACTAACAATTTCAGAGAAAATCCCCAAGCACAGAAAAGGAAACCAGAAAAGGAAACCTTAACAGTTCTGCGTAACACCTTTTATTCATTTTCCCAGATTTGAGAAATGGGCAGAATCTGTTGAATGCACTGAGGGAGTTCGATATGTGAGAAGAGGCCACAATGTAGTTAGCACACATCATGCTATCTTTAGCTGGCTGTGTATCTGGCTGTATTCAGGAGCCAAATAAGAGTACTCCATCATTTTAAGGAGGCCTTTTAATTCAAACATCTGACAGGACATGTTAAGTGCAACAGTAGCAGCACGCTTACCAGGTTCCAGGCGGCCTCTGATGGTACCGATGATATCGTAGACGATGGGCCTCACCCACTTGCTGTTCACCATGAGCCGCAGCTTCCTAGAAGAAGTAAGTCCACACAAATCACAACGAGCACTATACTCTGCCAGGCCTCTGTGTGTCTATCAAATACCGTTGACAATACCAGAGTCACATGCTTAAATGACCACCACTGTTAAAGAAACGGAGAGAGCACTCACAGTCTACCCTACATATAGCAGTACATAGAAGACCCAGGCAGCTGAGAGGCACCATGTGGGCCCACCATGGTAGCTTAGCGGGTAAGGTGCCGAATTGCTATAGGCTCCAGGATGTTGGTTCAATTTCCAGCCACGGTGACCACATTTTGATGGGGGGCAAAGTGCGAGATCACCCATGTACTCAAGTGCAGGCGTGTTTTAAAGAACTCCGCATTGTTGAAATTAATCCAGAGTCCGCCACTGCAGTGTGTCTCATAATCATACAGTGGTTATGGCACGCAAGGCCACAGAAATGAACTGAGAGGCACCATATGTAATGTGAACAACAGACATCCACTAAAGAAAAATCAAGCACAGCCCACTTTTTTTTTTATTGGCGCCAGTATGCCCTATGGCATAAGTTAAATAAAAAGAGAGAGTTCAGTTTCGCGGATAAAGGCCAGGAGCGGTCGATGCAAAGGCCCGTGCGTCCAGCGCGTTAAGTCAGGTGGTCGACCGGGGTGGTAGTCAAGGCCTCGTAGGTGGCGGGTGCGAGCCTTGATTGATTGATTGATTGATTGACGAGAGGCTCACCTGCCGTCTTTGATGGGACCAGTTGGACGAGCACCGCCACTGAGGTTGACCACTTTGCCCTCCATCTGGCTGCATGACAAGAAACGAATCAGAAATTCATTGAAGTGTCATTCGTTGTGTTCTACGGTCTGCCTGAATTTTCCAATGGTCAAAATAACCAGCTTCACCTAAAACTCTAGAACGCGAGAATTGTCTGTAGACTGGTGCTATGGCTTTCTGGAAAAATTGAGGTGGCTTCAGCAGTGGACGTCATTGATGTCTTATGATTGAAATCTGTGCTAAAACAAGTATCAAGTTAAGTATTTTTGGTAGTCACACTTGTTTGCTCTTTGTAAATGATGCACTTGCTGAAATACATGCACAGCCTAAAAAAAAACAAATTAACAGATCAATAAATAAGCTGTTTCAGGTGAACTGTGCAGTCCTCCAAAATTTTCATCACCCTTTGCAACACAGTGTCCTCATTTGTCCTAGAATCTACACTACACATCTTGAAGACTTCATAAATATTCATTGCCTGTATTAGTACTCTTTAGTGAAGAAGTATAAGACACACATCTTACTTCTTAGTTGAAAAAATGTATGGCACTGAAAGTTTAGGATGCGTGATGTACTTAAACGAACCTGTAAATATTATAAAAGATTCCAGTGCAAAGGATAAAGTATCATCACCTGATTGAAGGACTATTCTGACACTGAGCATGATACCTCGTGTGCCTACAAGTAACCATCTCCACATGTGCTTCTTTTAAAGTTCAAAACTAAATAAATTCAGACTGATAAATTATTCTTCAATAACTAACTCCATCGGCATTAACTTTGTCATTATAAGCTCGATATTAGCAACAATAACAAAAAGAACAAAAGTGAAAGTTTCAGTCTTGAATTTCTCACCTAAACTTCAGCAGCTGAATTCCAGTGTGATGTCATGAATTTTAAAGTCTTTTTCTTATTTTAGGCTACACTGTGTCTATAAATTTTCTTGAAAGCTGGCTGTGTTAAGTCTCTTGCTCCCCTATAACACCTCATAATTTGTACCAATACATCGTCAAAATATATAACGTCACGACAAGCAGGTGCGAGAACTTCAGGTGGCTTCTCCACTTGTATTTTCTTTTCGTGTGTTTTCCCGTCTACCAAGCATCTTCTCGCTGCAGTGGTGGTGCATTTGGTATTGTGAAAGGTTAAGTTAAACAATATGAGAGAAATTGCTTTCTCGTTAAGCATCCCCTTAATTGCATTCAATGATATATTGGCTCTATAGAACTTTGGTTAGTCTGGATCGATATCATCAACCCTTCACAGCAAGTGACTTTGGTGGTATTCAAAATTGGCAGGCGATTCTAAATTTAGCGTTGAAAAGCAACGTCTTGCGGCAGTTGCAATATACATTTGGTCCAGTACTCACTCGAGCACTTTCTTAGCGAAGTTATAGTTGACCGTGAGGGCCGGGATCTTGGGCAGTTCACTGCTATTAGTGTTGCGGTAAACTCCATCTGGAAGCAGATTGCGTTGAACGAGACTGTTAGCTAACAGAGCACAAATGCAATGAATGCCAGTGTGGCAGTGTTTCAAGTCATCACCGCAACATCACCTTCATTATAATGTGCAATGCAAGGTCATTGCTATTGTCATCCAGTATGATCACACTGCGCCATTGCTTCAAAACATGCAATACATGCATGTGGGACTACGCTCTCCCGAAAAAACCAGAACTAGTGATGTCTTTTCACCTCACTGCCTAAGCCATAGAGTTTCCTAATAATACACTAGAGGGAAATTTGGTGCTAGGGTCTATGGCAGCCAGCATGGGAATGATGGGTAGTACATGGATTTGTTTATATAAGCTTCGTTCTTTCGGGTCCATTTGGCTCTGTGTTGCCTGCAGCCACTTTGTCGCAAGGCGAAGTTCAGCAAATGTTCAGCCGGGTCAGGAAGTTCACAACGATCCATTCTTTTATCCGAAACAAATGCCAAAACACAACAATAAACAAAGCCAGAAGTGCGTCAAGGCTTCAAGCCACAAGCACGAAGATTAGGCGAATCCACGTACTACCCATCATTCCCATGGTGGCTGAATGATCGCAGAGCCAGAGTTCTTTCCCTCTAGGTATATTGTCGGAAACTCTATGGCCTGAGCCTGTGAGCGAGGGCAGGCGTGGAAGTCCGGAGCCTATCTGTGCCTCCTTATTGGTGAAGCAGTGTGAAGTGGTTGCCTATGCCGTTTCTCCATGGAGACGAGAGAGTGAGCATCAGAGCGGCAATGGCCGCACTTTTACAGAGAAGCCGTCTTAGTCTACCCTGTGCCATCATTGTCGTCTTAGTACTAGGCATCAAGCAGGTCACATGACCAGGGGGGGAGTGAATAAAGAAATAAAACGAAATGATGATGATGATGATGATGCTCGGAATGATGATGATGATACTCGAAATGATGAATTTTGGTACAAAATACCGGGAAGGCAATTTGGACTTTCATTAACTACATTAATTGTGATAAACCACTCGTGCGCTTACAAATTCACTGTCCGACGGTTTTCACAGCATGAAACTGGCTGAATTTTAGTTTTTTGGTTCCTTTGTTTTGATTTACGTTGTCACTGTGACAGCCGATGGTGATAGTGGATTTCCCACTGATCACGGATTAAGTGAACACCGCCATCGTCGTAATCGAAGGGAACAAACTGGGAGGGCGATCAGCAAGGGAATATGCGTGTGGCAAGGGAACCAGGAGAATGAGAGGCCAAAGAAGAAGTCGTGCCACTGCCTTTAGTTCATTCAAGGGGTCCTGCAAAGCTTCTCCAAGTAATCAATGAACAGTTTCATTAAAGGAATTTATTGCCTCTTGAATCGACTGCCGCAAAAATTTTTAGAACCTGTCAAGCACGAGTGGAGTTACAGGGATTTGCCACACGCTACATTTAAGAGCTTTCTCTCTCCTTTCGTACTAGTGAGCGCGCTGAAAGCTACGCAGGGAGGGGGATGACAAGGGGGCAAGAAGATGCATCCCTTGGTCAGCATGCGTTGTGACCTTGTGCACTTTCTTTCCATCTTTTTCTTCGAACGCATGGCTTACTTTCAGTGTGATTGCGAATGCGCGTGCGGGCACGTGGCGGCATCCTGCGGCGGCCACGGTAACGATGCAGATCACGATGCTCAGATCAGCCAATGGCCGTGGACTTTGGGTATATGGCGCAGTAATTTGGGTATATGGCATCATTTGTAGAGAGAAGAGGGAACGATTTCTAGCTGACTTTGGAGAATTAATAGTAAATTCCAGGCTACGTGCTGCGCTATAATGTTTGGCTCGTGTGTTCTCAGGAGCCTCGACTACCAATCGGCAGCATTTTCTGGTCATGCTGAAAAGTATTGCAGGGCACCTTACAGATGTTTTGCGTCAGACTGCACTGAAGCGCCACCTATATGGGTCCTAGTGTAGAGCGGCTAGAAGCCAAGATTCCACAAACTGTGTAATGGCATTTGACCTGGTGATGTCAATAACAGCGACTCTTAAAGTGAGTAATTTTAGCACAGTATAAAACATGAAAATGAATTTTCGCAAATCTAATCTGCATTCAAGGCTAGTGGAAGGTAGCAGTAAGCATACTATGGTACCATTAGCTTGAGTCTGTTGCTGTTCTTTACAGCATTGCAACCGACCACAGCAACTTTGGCCATTGCATGTTGAATCTGAAGCCTAGAATCCGACACGGTGCCTGTCATATTGAAGCAGTTGAAATTCTGATGTGAATTTCCCTATAGTGCAACTTCGGAATAACACGAGATTTCCTAAAAGTCATGTCTAAAATATTTTTGACTCGATAGACACTATTTCAAATATTTTATGCGTACTGCAGTGAGCAATATTAAGCTTCAGTGTCGAGAGTACACATTTATGAGTTGAATGAGTTCTCGCGAAGGCATTAGGTGACGAATGGCAATAAGGCGAATGCCATTTGATTTGTCCATGTGGCACCGTGCAAATGGCAATAAATCTTAAGGCATTAGGAAGTTGATGCCATTTTCTGTGATCATGTGGCACGGGTATAAGAGACTGCAGGCAAAGAAATGCTCTTGCATTTAAAGGAGTACTGACCCAAATTTTAGGAATTTTTGTATTGTTGCTTTAAATAGAAATACAGTTGTCGAGAACCCTAAAGAGAGTATCATGGTGCCTCAAAATGCATTGAATATATTTTTAATACCACTGCCTTAAAAGGCAACTTTCAGTTTCGACATCAAGGGGACGCAGTTTCTCAGTGACGTGTCAACACGCTCCAACATAGGCCTAAGTCACGTGTGGACAGCAGCTCGTGGCATCCTTGCAGCAGCATCAGTCGTATGCTGTCAGTTGCACGTTGTGCATGTAAACAAGAGTGATTTGTCGTATGACGACTCCAACAGCGATTTCGGCGATTTCTGCCACATGCAGAACGCAGAGTTCACAAACTTAGTGAACTGTGTTAAGTCGTCACGATAATGTCCATTGCAGTGGGGCTAGCTTGCAGATGCTGGGCAACGCAAATGTTAAAACCAAACTAAAATATTTGGATACACGCTTCCTGGCTCCGGTGTGTCGAGTGTGTTAATACTGCATGTCAAGCAAACAAAAGATCTCCCTTTTGCGATGCCTCAAAATTGTGTCAGTACTCCTTTAACACTTTTTTTTAGCTGTGCAAGGGGAGCCCTGCACTTGCTTACCGACTGACGGGTAGCCCGGAGTCTCGGGATCGGCAAACGTGAACAGAGCCCCTCGTTGCAGTGCCGAGCCATCCACGATAGTCGAGTTTGGGTAGAACTCCTTCACATTCGGCAAGGTGGGTTCCAGAAAGATGATGGTTCCGACACCGCCACGTTCTTGGCACACGGTCACCTGCAGCAGTGAAAGTTGTGTTGATTGGCGTTCTTCGACCGTACGTGTCACAACACTGCCTACTGTCTCCACGTCAATGTGGCATTGATAAGACTCACGGAGGTCTGCTGGCTGTGGCACCACCTGTCAGCAAAAAGCAAACTAATAACTGGCATATTCTCGTGGTGTGCCTTTCACAGGACCATGAGCTTGATAAAGTGAGTGGTGTGTTTACGTCTGCAATGTGCTTTTTTGCAGGTGACATTGCAGCCACGGCAGTATAGCCTTTGCTTAAACTACTACACATAATTCTCGAAGTGGTAGCTAACGCAATGACAGAAAAGACTGCAGTTATGCTGTCTTTCCTGTCATCCTGTCATAAATTTGCTATCAAGCTGATGTCCATGAGAAAATGTTCAGATTCATTTTCTTATATCTATGTTCATTTTAATTATTGATATTTGACTCGCTAATCAGGATGTAAGCACTGATCACATAAACACAATCAAAGAAGGAATCTCATAAAAGAGTGTTTACCTCGAACCATCACTTTGCCAGGCCACAGCACAGAAAGCATATGTTAATTTTAAGTTTCCCTCAATTAAAATATAAGGCGTGAGTCTATTCCACGCTTTAGTTGAAACTATTCTGCGAAATATGCAAAACAACATACCTTTCCGCCACGGTGCCCTCCGCCATATCGTGCCAGGCAGATGCGCCCTCTAACAAATATTCCGTTGGCTTCCAGCATGTCCACATCTCGGTACGTGCCAGAGCCAACGTACACCACGTCCGCCTGCAGCAAAAAGCCACAGGCTCTCAGCAGTCAGTGCACATCTCTAAAAAACACCCACATAATGAAAAAAAAAGGCACCTAATAAGGAAGCGTGAACAATGCTTGGCTCACACGAGCAATTCAGGCATCGCAACACTGTGTGCAGCACTTGCATACATCACCATCTAAAACACACATCTTTTTGCACTTGTAATACATTAGCAGAAAGAAGTTACTGGGATAATTAAGAGAATATACAAGTTGTAAAGTAACATGCAGTCTAGTTGCTACTTCATGCCTTAGAGCGGCATCAGGTTGTCGTTACCTGTGAGCACATGCAAACCTCCATAAACTTCCGTAATTATTTGCGCTCAATGTAATCATATATCAGTACCATTTTAGCAATAATAGCTTTGTATTCTTGAAATACATGTTAACCAGTGACTCCAGTAATTAGGATTGAGTGCCTCCCACTCATTCCTAATGGGAGGCAAGTCTTTAGATTTCGGTACCCGTCTTTGTACATATATGTTTATCCCTACTTTTTTAACCTCTTCATTATCTAGAGTAAAAGTGAATGAACTGCACTACAGTTGGAACGTATCATGAGGTACTAGTATATTGGATGGCATTTTAGCATAGGCTTATCAGAAGCTCGTGCGAGCACCCACCTCAACTGTACCCGGACGTGCATACGAGAGGTAACCAGGCACTACACCGTCGAGGTTGTCCCCCGGAACAGGGTCTTCGCTCAATTTCGCCTCTTCGAGCACTTTTCCCTTGGCGTCCACCAGTTGCACCTGTGATAAGCAAGTCAATGGCTTACTGAACTGAAGTCATTCGACCATGAGATCAGTGCATTGGTCTATTGAAGTGCAATCTGAGAGATTGTCTCCACAGGCGTACACAGGGTTCTCCATTAGGAGGGTGGGGATGCAAAGTTTCACCTCAGCAACCTGCTCCCTCCCCCCTCATTGGTAGAGCACGAAACAAAAAAAGCTACACAATGGATGCAAACATTAAAATGAAGCGATAACGAGTTGCCAACAACAGCCTGCCATTGGCTCCCAGTTTTTCTGGAGTAAAGATTGGAAGTAAACAGTTCTTGGAATGCAACATCAGGAGTACTCGGCAGCCATTATCGCCAAAAACCTAACAATGCACATTAAACAATGACGGGACATATCCAACTGAGGAAAGGTGTGAGGCAGACTTGGTGCCTCCTTTCGATGATTAGGAGAGAGGCGCAGCCGTCCCCCCTCTCCCCTCCCCCCCTCCTGTGAGCACTCCTATGGTTGTCGGAGAAACCTGCATTGAGTTCAGAATGCCGTCACGATCAACAATGCCAAACACGGTAGTGCTACGAGCCACGGGCGCCCCAAATATTTAAAAAAACAATCCATTCTCTCCGTGCACATTCCTCATCTCCTCAATGTTCGCTGTGACGTCCACATGTAGTCTGATCGTCATCTACAACACATGTTTGTTCGCTCGTAGGTACGCGCGCTTGCTCCTCCTCACCGTGTGAGGAGGAACACTCAGCCAGGAGGAGACACAAGCTGACGAATGGAGCATAGCGAAGGAAAAAGCGAAACCAGCGAGGGCCGCTTTCGTATCATCAAACGCGTGTAATTCCGCTATTATGGCACCACTTCTAAAGATTCACACGACTACGTGTTCGTTGTAGACTCGTGCACAACTGCAACACCACAACTAAATTTCAACCTCTGGGTGGTTTAGGGGCGGCCCTTCATGAGCACGCTGAACAAAACGAAACTAAATTGAGCGTTAATAATAATTGGGTTAATTACACCACCATGTGATCTTGCTAGCCAATCACATACACTCGCATGCTTACAGCTTTGCTGTCCGACAGTTTTCACGGCGTGGAAACAAAAGTGGTTTTGGTGCAACGGTGCTGCTATATTGTTTCTTGCATCGCCCATTCCCAGCAGCTACAATCAGCCCCGAAAAGCACGTGAAGATATCAGAACGAGCAGATCAGCCCCACCTTGTTCGGGTTATTTGGGTCCGGGTACTGGTGCAGAACTCGATAGGGCACTTTTTCGACTGTGTCCAGTCCGTGCTTGCGAAACTCGCCGGCGATGAAGTCGGTGATTGTTTCCTCGCTGCGCTTTGTACCAGACAGGTGGGGCCTCCCCGATAAAAATCTGAAATGTCGGGACTCAAAGTAAGCCACGTCACCGTAGCTACTAGAAACGTGCACTGGATGCCTACCAAATAGGCAAATACTACAGGCGAGTAGCACGGTATACCGTGCTACTCGACTACTAAATAGCATGCTACTGGCCTGTAGTATTTGCCAACTGATAAGTAAAAGCGAGTATGTGAAGAGTGCATTAACAGGAAGCTGCACGACATCATGGTAGGGTATTGAAGTGGGCAGCACAAGTTACAGCAGCGTGAATAATTACCACAGCTTACAAGAGGAAAATTCAAGCATGTACTATATGCAAAGTATTTTTTTAAAATGCGAGAGCATTGCTCTGGCTGCATCGCACACATATGACGAGCTCATGGTCAATGCACTGCTCCTGTTCGCGGCTGCCAACCAAAGCCTCAGCTACTTGCAGGGGCGGCGCCAGCGGGGTGCCCGGGGAGGCTGAAACCCCTCCAAAATTTTCGCCTCCCCCTCCACTTGCCCCCCAAGAGCGAACATAGTCAAAACACAACGCCTGGGTTCCCCACCTCACTGCCCCCCTGACGGAACTCACTTGTAGTAGGTGCCCCCCCCTCCCCCAAGTAAAAAAATCCTGGTGCCTCACGGTCCTCGACTGCAGAGGACGCGGTACTGTAAGCATCAGGCTGTTGATGGAGCAAATCACAGAGAGATGCAATGCAGACAAAGCAACTTGACTCTAGCAATTGGTGCCCACTCTCTGACCAAGAGAAATGGCAAGGCAAGACAAGACACAGGAGAGCAACTTGACTCAAAGAACGCATCATGTACGTTAAAGGGATGTTGACACAAAAATTTTAGATTGCTGCAGCTATTTTGCGTCAAATGAAAGAGCAAGCCGAGCCTAGAAAATGTGCTGGTCAGCGTGATGATGATTAATGGGGTTTTTTGGCGCAAGGGCCATGGGTGGCCAAAGAGCGCCATGTCTTTTATGTGGTGTTAGCGATGACCAGTGATACGATGATAGGGTGTATTGTGGCTGTATAGAGGCCTAAAATCACGCGCTATAAAGAAGCGTAAAAAAATGTGTATACAGTCTAAAATTATGGCAGTGACAAGTGGTGTGATCTATGGTTGTGGGATAAATGACGAGTGATCATGGTATTTACAAGTGAAAAACGGGATAAGAGCACGAGTGCCTCCTCAAGGCCTTTGATCCCAAAGGCCGGGAGGCAGGTGCTTCCTTTGATGGAAACCGTAGCAGCAGCCTCAATCACGAGGCCGCGCTACGGAGCGCCTGGAAATATAACGTTGAAATTATGTACACTTTTTAAAAATTCAAAGAGGGACTGATATTTAAAAAGGGGTTCTCTGCCAATGAACATAGCAGGATGAAGTGGGTACTGCAGGTATGCAGATGAAAAATGCTTTCTCCTGAGAGCGTCTAGTTCTGTGCATTGCTAGTAGGGTGTGAAGTACGGTTAAAGGATCGCCACAGTAGTCGCACAACGGTGGATCGCCTCCGGACAAAAGGTATGAATGTGTACTGTATGTGTGGCCAATCCTAAGTCTGCAAAGTGTAACTTCTGTGTGGCGTGACTTTGATACTGGTGTCCAATTACCTAGTTGCGGCTTGATAACATGCAGTTTATTTTGTGTATGCCTATCCCATGTGCTCTGCCAAAAGGCCCTGAGCTTTCTTTTGAGGAATGGTTTTAAGTCTAGCGGAGGGATAGCTACGGCTGTATTGGGACTGTTTTCGTGGGCGGATGCTGCTAGCTGATCCGCCAACACGTTGCCTTGTATCTCGCGGTGCCCTGGCACCCAGCACACTACGACGTGTTGTTTAAGTGAGTAGATCGTGCATAAAATAGAGTAGAGCGAGACAAGGACCGGATTTGTGTGTTTTGTCATAGTTTTTAAAGCTTTCACTACACTTAATGAATCCGTGTATATCACTGCCTTTTGTAGTTTTAACTGTTTTATGTGTTTAACTGCCGCAAGTATCGCATAGGCTTCTGCCGTGAAGATACTGGAATCAGGGTGCAGAATACCGGAATCGGAAAAGGATGGACCAACGGCTGCGTACGACACAGAAGTGTTAGACTTTGAGGCATCTGTAAAGAACTCAGGGTGTGGGTACTTGTATTGTAATTCAAGGAAGTGTGTACGGATATGTGCAAGTGGCGCATGCTTGGTAACTTCGACGAAAGAAAGATCGCACTCTATAGCTGCCACTGCCACGGCGGGAGATAGGCAGCGGGAGCCATTAGACAGTGTTCGAGAAGTGGCACACCCATTTCTTCAGCTAGGCTCCTCACACGAAGTGAGTACGGCTGTCTCATCGAAGGACGGTTGTGAAAAAGTTCAGAAGCAGACAACTCATTTATTGTAGTGTGTGAGGGGTGTTCGTTGTTTGCGTTCACCTTCAGGAAGTATACAAAAGACAGGTAAGATCTCTGGAGGTGTAGTGACCACTCGTTCGATTCGACGTAGAGGCTTTCCGACGGGGCTGGTGCGAAAGGCGCCCGTAGATAGCCGAATGCCTAGATGGTGGACAGGGTCAAGCATTTTTAGGGCGCTTGGTGTCGCAGACTGGTAGATTATTGCCCCGTAGTCTAGGCGAGTGCGTATGAGGCTTTTATACAAATTCATCAGACATTTCTTGTCACTGCCCCACGCAGTGCAGTGACAATACTTTTAGAACATTCATTGTTTTTATGCACTTGTGTTTTATGTACTTGATGTGTGTTATAAAGGAGAGTTTCGTGTCTAGGATAAGCCCTAGGAACTTGTGCTCCGTTTTTACCGACAGACGCTGTCCATGTAGGCCCAATGTCTGGATCGGGATGGAGGCCTCTCTTTCGGGAGAATAAACACAAGTACTTTTTTGTGCATTCAGTGTAAAGCCATTTTCGTCTGCCCATCTAGAGATCTTGTTTAAACCTAGCTGGACCTGCCGCTCACACATCGAGAGGTTGCATGATTTAAAGCCGACCTGTACATCATCGACATATGTGCAATAAAACATATTCCGTGGGATGCAAAGACGCAAGGAATTCATTTTGATTATAAAGAGTGTACAGCTAAGTACACCACCCTGTGGCACTCCGGTTTCTTGAAGGAATGGTCTTGATAGAACATTTCCTACTCGGACACGGAACGTACGATCCGACAAGTAGCTCTCTATTATATCTAGCATTCTACCACGTACACCAAGGTGGGACAGGTCTCTTAGTATTCCGAAGCGCCATGTTGTGTCATAAGCCTTTTCCATATCGAGGAACACAGAAAGAAAGAACTGCTTGTGGGCGAATGCGTCACGGATTTGTGCCTCGATACGTAACAGGTGGTCGGTGGTGGATCTACCCTCGCGAAATCCGCACTGGTACGGGTCAAGTAGATTGTTTGTTTCCAGGAAATGCATAAGTCGGCGGTTTATCATCTTTTCGAAAAGTTTACACAGGCAGCTTGTAAGTGCGATGGGCCTGTAACTCGCAACGGAGGATGGATCCTTGCCCTGTTTAAGAATGGGAACGACGATCGCCTCTTTCCAAGACGAGGGGATCTCGCCGGAAAACCAGATGGCATTGTACAAGGAAAGTAAGGTTTTTTGCGTTTCGGCAGGTAGGTTTTTCAGCATGTCATATACCACACGGTCGGAGCCTGGGGCGGAACTACTGCAGCAGGTTAGCGATGCCTGCAGCTCAGCTAAGGAGAAAGCTCTGTTGTACGCATCGTGTTTTGTGGATTTGCGCTCTAATTTCTGTTTTTCTATTGTTGTCTTGTAGCGTTGGAAAGCCTCGGAATAGTGCGACGAGCTGGACACTTGTTCGAAATGTGCGCCTAGAAAGTTTGCTTGGTCTTCTAAGCTGTCGCCTTGTGTGTTTACTAGAGGCAGTGAATGTGTTTGTCGTCCTTCTACCCTACTAATCATGTTCCAGAGTTTGCCTTCTTGTGTGTATGAGTTGATGCCTGATAGAAATTTTTGCCAACTCTCTCTTCTAGCCTGTCGGCGCGTTCTCCTGCCTTGAGACTTGATAATCTTAAAATTTGTAAGGTTCTCCGCTGTCGGGGAGTCGCGAAGCAAATTCCATGCTTTGTTTTGTTTCTTACGCGCATTTCTGCAATCATTGTTCCACCATGGAACTCGTCGTTTTCCAGAGTGTCCACTTGATTGTGGAATACATTTGGTTGCGGCATCAATCAGAAATGATGTAAAGTATTCTACAGCTGCCTCTATGCTTAAGGCAGACATGTCCGTCCAACTTAACAGTGTAAGTTTCCGAAACTGTTCCCAATCGGCCTTCGCGATCTGCCATTTTGGAAGCTGAGGGGGACATTCATTTGTAATTGGTGTGTTCAGGAGTATTGGAAAGTGGTCACTTCCGTAAGGATTATTGACAACTTTCCATTTAACTAGGGGCAGAAGTGATGGAGACGATATGCTGAGATCTATGGACGAGAATGTTCTGTTTGCAAGGCAATAATATGTTGGTAGTTTTTTATTCAAGAGACATGCGCCAGAAGAGAGAAGGAACTGTTCAATCAGACGACCTCGCGCATCGCAGCGAGAGTCACCCCATAGACTGTTGTGTGCATTTAAATCTCCAAGTACCAGGAATGGTTCTGGAAGTTGATCTATTAAGGACTCGAATTCATGTTTTTGGAGCTGGTAGTGCGGGGGTATGTACAGTGAGCAGATTGTGATCAGTTTGTTGAAGAGAACGGCTCGAACAGCCACTGCCTCAAGGGACGTTTGGATTGGTAAGTGGGTGCATGCAATTCCTTGGTTCACTATGACGGCTACGCCACCAGATGACGCGACAGCATCATCCCGGTCCTTTCGGAATACGACATATTGGCGTAGAAAATTCGTGTTTTTCGATTTTAAGTGTGTTTCTTGTACACACAGCACTTTTGGTGAGTGTTCATGTAGCAGCTCTTGGATATCGTCGAGTTTTCTAAGAAGACCCCTGACGTTCCATTGTATAATTTGTGTATCCATTTTGGGTGTAAATTAGTGCTGTGTGTACTGAAAAACTATTGCCTTAAGTCACAGAACCCTTTCCAGGCCCTGTGATGCGGGCTTTTTCTTTTTTGGCGCGCTCCAACGAGCTGCGCCGTTCCTTCGGCGCCTGAGACGCCGTTGGGCTTGCCATTGTGTCCATCGCCTCGGTAGAGACGCTGGATGCCCGTTCGCGTGTTACGCGCACGGGTGTTGGAATTTTCGGGCTCTCTGCCTGAGCAGAAGGCCCTGGGCCTGCAGATCCGGAGGCCTGCTTGCCGTTTGGTTGCGGAGCAGCACGGGCTGCTTCCGCTGAGGGGGCGGATGACGCTACCGCCCGTCCACTGTGCGTGGTACGTGCGGTCGCCGCGAACCTTTGTGGCACTGCCCCCTTGCGTGCCACGTCCGCGTACAAATGACCCTGTGCGATAGAGAGGCGTTGGCGCGCCTCCCTAAAAGAGATGTTTTCTGTTACCTTGAGTGTAATTATTTCTTTTTCCTTTTTCCATGTAGGACACGTGCGAGAGTACGCTGCGTGTCCGCCATCGCAGTTTGCGCAGTGGGGAGTTTCAGCACAGTTGTCACTAGGGTGTTCGTTTGAGCTGCACTTGGCACAGGTTTGACGGCCACGGCAGCTCTGGGAGCCGTGACCGAAGCGCTGGCACTTGAAGCAACGCCGCGGGTTCGGTATGTACGGTCTGACCTTTAGTTTCAGGTATCCTGTTTCGATGTGTTCTGGTAGTGTGCTTGTGCCAAAAGTGAGGATTAGATGCTTTGTGAGGATTTCTTTATCATCGCGCCTGATTTTGATCCGCTGTACATTTATCACGTGCTGTTCACTCCAGCCTTCGAGGAGCTCAGTTTCTGTCAGGTCGAGTAGATCTTGGTCGGACACTACCCCTCGGGAGCTGTTAAGGGAACGGTGCGGTGTGACAGAAAGAGGTGTCGTTCCAAAAGAGACGAGTTTGGAGAGATTTTCGAACTGTGTCTTGTTTTGAATTTCAAGGAGAAGGTCACCACTAGCCATTCTTGTCACCTTATAACCCTGGCCAAGTGTATCGGTCAGGCATCTTGAGACGACAAAAGGAGAAATTGTTCTTGCGTTCTTTTCAAGGTTTTTGCAGTGGATTATGTGGAATCGTGGGAAAATTTCTTTTGGTTTCTGAAAAAAGGTGTCTTCGGTGCGCCCTCTCTTTGTGAGAGGAGGACGATCATGCAGTCGGGGGAAGGAAGCGGAAGCCATAAATTATGTATGAATTCGGCAGCTATGCCAGCCGCCCACCATGGAGCCCAACATGGGGACGCGACAGCACTTAGATGTATATAAGGCATGCCAACGTCAGCTGTACAAAGCCACTATAACCAAATATAATGTGCCCAAGAGAGGGCACACACACAAGGTTAACCCTCGCCGCCAGGAAAACGGAAGTAAATAGAAGTGAGGAGAAGACAGGAAAGATGAAAAGTGGGAGAAAAGACGAAGATGTGAGGGGAGAGAGAGACAGGAAAAGGCGACTGCCGATATCCCCTGGGTGGGTCAGCCCAGGGGTGCCGTCTACGTGAAGCCGGGGCCAAAGGGGTGTGTTGCCTCTGCCGGGGGGCCTTAAAGGTCCAATCACCCGGCGTCGGCTCAACCCCCAGGATCCCCTTTTCCCCGGACACGGCAATGCCACGCACGGCTAGGCGTGGGAGGGGGTCGAAACCCCCCCGTTAGCTCGGGTCCGTGGTGTCGCTACACACCAAACGCCTGCTTCCACAGACGCCCCTGCGGGGCACCGGGAAACCAGGCGGCGCGACCGATGGAGGTGAGGTCGCCAGTCATCTTCAGCTACACACCCTAATGCCTCCGCCAGTCACCATGTGTCATTACAAGATTTGTGTTTCTGTGGACAATGTTACTACGCTGGCTTTAGTGGACACGGGAGCGAGTGTCTCCGTTATCAGCATGGACTTCAAAATCCAATTAGGCCGTAAGGTGATGTTTCGGTGGGATAACAATAGCACATTTCATGCTGTGAGTGGAGAATTGCACCGACCCCATGGTGTGTGCACCGCGAACGTTCATTTCTCTGATAACGTGTATCAAGCCGAACTCGCAGTGCTCGCTAAATCCACGCATAATGTCATTGTTGGACTAAATTTCCTACAACAGTGCGGTGCCACTCTTGACTGCGGTACTAGCGAGCTCTTCCTCTCTCCTCTTGCCGACCAACCTGCTACCTGTTCGCGCACCCTCGCCGTCCTTGAAGATTCCGTCTTACCGGCACGTTCATTGTCCAGCGTCCAAGTTACTGTTGTTGGTGTCGACACCGAAGCATTTGATGCTATTGTTGAGCCCATGCCTTCAGTCATTGCGAAGAAAGGTGTACTTGCACCTCGTTGTATTATCTCTCTGGACTGTGGAACAAGTGCGTTGTGGGTGTCAAATTTATCAAACCAGTCTGTTGTGCTACCCAGCGGTATGCGACTCACCTCGTTTGAAGCGGATACCAGCCTCGGCATAGACGCCTTAAGTAATGACGCCTCGCTCGAAGGCCGAGCGCATGAAACCGGCCCTGGTGTCCCTGAAGACTCTTCATCGTTTCTGAATATGGTCAACAAAGCACTGCCCTCCGAAAAGCGTCAAGCCCTGGTCAGCGTCCTTAGCAAGCATGCTTCATTGTTTGATTTCCCCCAGGACGACAAAATTCGTCTTCCAAATACGCGGGCTCGCCACAGGATCGACACGGGGTCCGCGCATCCCATAAGGCAGAAACCATACCGCGTGTCCGCATCTGTACACAAGGTGATCGCTGAACAGGTGGACGACATGCTGGCCAAGGGCGTCATCCAAGATTCTGCTAGCCCATGGGCTGCGCCGGTCATCCTCGTGAAAAAGATTAGTTTGTTTGTTAATTCGGTTTTTATGGCGCAAAAGCAGCTGAGGCTATGTTGCGCCAGTCACGAGGTATTAAATATGGGGCAGTGATATCATGCAGTCTTAGAGCTTACTTAAAAAGTCACCTTCTTTAAGAAAGTTCAGCACGTCTGACAACGGTACTAAAGGCTGATCTCCTAGAAGCAGAGCAGGATGTAGAGGTATGTGTTGTTTGTATAATTTTCTGAAATATTTCTGTCTCTGCGTTTCAACGTCGGGGCATGAAATTAGGATGTGTATGAGTGTTAACGGTTGTTGGCATTTTTCACATGTTGGTTGTTCTTCTTTTGTGAGTAGAAAGTTGTGTGTCGGGTGTGTGTGGCCAATACGGAGTCTGCATAAAATGACCTCAACAAAGCGTTCTTGATGACGACAGGTCTTCCATTCTCCAAGTACAGGCTTAACTAGATGGAGCTTGTTATTTGTGCATGAGTCCCATTGTTGCTGCCATTTGCCTAACAGTGCTTGACGAATTGTTCTTTGGCTGTCTTTCAGCGGGATTTTTATTTTTGTGAGTGCTTTGTGTGCTGCCAAGGAGGCGTATTCATCTGCTTTTTCGTTGCCCGGTATACCAACATGACTTGGCACCCAGCAGAAACGGATAGAAATTTCTTTGCTATTTAAGAACACCATGTTTAGGATGTCGCCAAGTAATGGCTCACACTCGGACTTAGCATGCAGGGCCTTCAGTGCACTTAACGAGTCGGTGTATATGATTCCTTTCCTGTGTTTACCAGCGATTATTTTCCGGACTGCTTCATACAAGCCGTAAACTTCAGCTGCAAAAATGGAAATACACTGAGGTACTCTCACACTTAGGGCACTCTCCCCAGTCACAATCCCAATACCCACATGGTTTTTTGTTTTCGAGCCATCTGTGTAATATTCGGCGTAATCCCTACATTTATCCTGAAGTGCACGAAATTCTAGGATGAGGTGTTCTGATGGGGTGTCTCTTTTCTTGAGATGGCTTAATGACAAATCGCAGAGCTGCGCGAAATCGGACCATGGCGGTAGTCTTGGTGGTTTTATTGCGACATTTAGTGCCTCTTCAGGGATGGCATACCTGTGACAACACTCTTCGAAACGTAAGATAAGTGGCCTAATTGAGTTTGGTTTGTTTAGGTAGTGTAAGCGTGACTTACACTTTGTGGCAATGTCGTAGCAGATGTGTTGGGGGGATGACCTTATTCTTAAAACATAGGACATGGCTAGTAATGCTCGTCGATCACACAAAGGAGGCTCGTTGCAGTCTACGTACAGACTTTGCACGGGCGATGTTCTGTAAGCGCCATTAGATAAACGCAGCCCAAGATTATGCACAGGGTCTAGACGACTTATGTATGAATCTCGTGCTGAGCCATAGACAACGCAACCGTAATCTAAAATGCTGCGCACAACGGAACGGTAAATACGCAGCAGACATAGACGATCGGAGCCCCAGTGCTTATGGGATAATACTTTGAGGAGGTTGAGTGCTTTGTTTGCCTTGGCTTTCAGTGTGTTTATGTGTGCCAGAAAGTTAAGTCTTCGGTCAAATGTAATTCCTAGAAATTTATATTCTTGTTTTACCTGCATTTCGATGTTGTTTAGTTTGAGAACTGGGTCCAGGGAATACTCCCCTTTTTTTGTGTAAAGAGGACAGCGGGTAGTTTTTTTGTGTCGAAAAGCGAAAACATTTTGGTCGGCCCATTTCGTAGCTTATTGATTGTCATTTGAAGCTGTCTCTCACAGGATGAAAGACTGGAGGCACGACAGGCGATTTGAAGACCGTCGACGTATACGGAGTGCATTATTGTGGGTGGTATGGCCTTGTTGATTGAATTCATTTTCACTATGAAAAGAGTGGTGCTGAGGATACAACTTGCGGTACACCATTTTCCTGGGTGAATGTTCGTGATAACACTGTGCCCAAACGTACTTGGAATGTTCGATTTGTCAAGAAATCGGCCAGGCAATTAAGCATTTTCCCACGAATTCCCAAACTGCGAGGTCAAGTAAGATTCCGTGTCTCCACGTTGTATCATAAGCCTTTTCTAAATCGAAAAAAAACCGCCATACAGTGCTGCTCATACAGAAATGCCTCTCGTATGTGATGTTTCCGTCGGACAAGGTGGTCAGTGGTCGAGCAATCCTTCCTGTACCCACACTGATGCATGTCTATTAGTTATGGAGTAGAGTATGAATGTCAGTCTGATATTTGTGATGATTTCATATGTTTTTGCCAGCAGCTTGTTTAGGGCAATCGGTCTGTAGCTGCTGGGAGATGTGGGGGATTTTCCGGATTTTAGAAACGGCACGACTATTGCATTTTTCCACTGTTTCTGGCATTATTCCAGATTCCCAAATTCTATTGAATAATTTCAGAAGGGCCCTCTGTTGATGCCGGAGATAGGTGTGCCAACATTGCATAGTGAATACGATCAGGGCCTACGGCCGTTTGTTTACCATTAAGGAGGACACTGTTTAATTCCTGTAATGTTATTGGGCAATTATAAGCTTCGTTTGAGTTATCTGTAATTGGCAGTCTCCTGTTTCTCCGCAGTCTGTTTGTATTTCAGAAACGTGTCGGAGTAATTCGCTGAGCTAGAAACGTTGTGAAAGTGTACACCTACAATGTCTGCTTGTTCTTGTAATGTTGTTGTATGCCCGGGGCTCGTAAGTATGGGTATAGTGTACGGCGTGTAATCTCCCCTGAACTTCCTTTACCTTGTCCCACAATATTTTGGATGTGAACTGAACTATTGATCCCAGATATATAGTTTTGCCAGGATGATTTCTCTGCTGCCTACGGATGTATCGCGCCTTGGCTTTGGCCTGTTTAAAACTTACGACGTTTGTGTAAGTAGGGTACCTTCTCAGGACACCCCAGGCCCTATTCTGAAGTTTCTTTGCATCGGTACATTCCGGAGTCCACCAGGTCTTTTAACTTCTTTCGTACTTTATTTGACGACTAGGGTATGGATTTTTCAGCGGCTGTGACAAGAATTGCGGTGAACCTTGTCAGTTTATCTCATCGATATTAAGGTTTGATGAGAAGACCTGTTCCAGATTCACATTTTCTTTGAACCGAGGCAGTCCGCGCGTTGTACTAGCCAGCGACGTGGTTTAGTAGGAATGGTGGGTAGGTTTTGATGTTAGGTTGATGATCGCATGTAAATGATCGCTTCCATAAGAGGTGTCAAGAACTTCCCAGTTAAAATCGGTAAAAGAGACGGTGAACACAACGCTAAATCCAGGCAACTGAATTTATTGAGAGCTGGGTGAACAATAGGTCGGTGAGCTTGTGTTTAAAGACAAATGTTGTTTGATAGAATAAAATCTTCAATCATTTGCCCCCTCTTGTCTGTTTTTTCGCTGCCCCATAGAGTACAATGAGCATTAAAATCTCCGACTAAAACGAAAGGCTTGGCAGTTGTGCTGTGAGGCCGTGCAGTTCGAGGGCAGTGATATGTTGATGAGGAGGAACATACAGTGAACAGATGGAGATGGTTTTGTGCGCTACAACAGTGACAGCCACAGCCTCCAGAGAAGTGTTTAATTTAATGTATCGGGTAGGGGTGCGGCCTTGTACAACTATAGCGACTCCTCCCGATAGGCGGCCTAGAGTGTTCGCGGTCTTTCCGGACAACAGTGAATCCTTTAAGGAAGTGGGTGTTTTTCGCACCTAGATTTGTTTCTTGTAGACATATAGCGACTGGTGAAACTTGTTGGATGATGTCCTTGATGTCACCCAATGTGTATCAGCCCTCTACAGTTCCAGTGCACAATAAAAACCATGATACAATAAAATTAAGCAAATATACACATATAGATTGTTCGGTTCATTAAACGGAATGATGGGTGACATTATATACAAATTCAACAGGTGGCGTTGCCCTAAGTTACAGAGCCCTTTCCGGGCCCTGTAATGCGGGGCTTTCCTCTTTTTCGCACGCTCCCAAACAGCTGCGCCGTTTCCTTTGGCGTCTGAGACGCCGGGGGAGTGTTAGTGTATCC
>NC_051186.1:38314728-38339010 GCF_013339695.2 Rhipicephalus sanguineus | reverse complement strand
AAGTAACCATCTCCACATGTTCTTCTTTTAGAGTTCAAACTAAATAATTCAGACTGATAATTATTCTTCAATAACTACTCCATCGGCATAACTTTGTCATTATGAGCTCGATATTAGCAACAATAAAAAAAAAAACAACAGTGAAAGTTTCAGTCTTGAATTTCTCACCTAAACGTCAGCAGCTGAATTCCAGTGTGATATCATGAATTTTAAAGTCTTTTTCTTATTTTAGGCTACACTGTTTCATATAAATTTTCTTGAAGCTGGCTGTGTTAAGTCTCTTGCTCCCTATAACACCTCATAATTTGTACCAATACATCATCAAAATATATAACGTCACGACAAGCAGGTGCGAGAACTTCAAAGGTGGCTTCTCCACTTGTATTTTCTTTTCGTGTGTTTTCCCGTCTCCCAAGCACCTTCTCGCTGCAGCGGTGGTGCATTCGGTATTGTGAAAGGTTAAGTTAAACTATATGAGAGAAATTGCTTTCTCGTTGAGCGTTTCTTAATTGCATTCAATGATATATTGGCTCTATAGAACTTTGGTTAGTCTGGATCGTTATCATCAACCCTTCACAGCAAGTGACTTCAGTGGTATTCAAAATTGGCAGGCGATTCTATATTTAGCGGTGAAAGGCAACGTCTTGCGGCAGTTGCAATATACATTTTGTCCAGTACTCACCCGAGCACTTTCTTAGCGAAGTTATAGTTGACCGTGAGGGCCGGGATCTTGGGCAGTTCACTGCTATTAGTGTTGCGGTAAACTCCATCTGGAAGCAGATTGCGTTGAACGAGACTGTTAGCTAACAGAGCACAAATGCAATGAGTGCCAGTGTGGCAGTGTTTGAAGTCATCACCGCAACATCACCGTCATTATAATGTACAATGCAAGGTCATTGCTATTGTCATCCAGTATGAACACACTGCGCCATTGCTTCAAAACATGCAATCATGCATGTGGGACTTAGCTCTCCCGAAAAAACCAGAACTGGTGATGTCTTTTCACCTCGCTGCCTAAGTCATAGAGTTTCCTAATAATACACTAGAGGGAAATTGGGCGCTAGGGCCTATGGCAGCCAGCATGGGAGTGATGGGTAGTACATGGATTTGTCTAAGCTTCGTTCTTTCGGCTCCATTCGGCTCTGTGTTGCCTGCAGTCACTTTGTCGCAAGGCAAAGTTCAGCAAACGTTCAGCCAGGTCAGGAAGTTCATAACGATCCATTCTTTTATCTGAAACAAATGCCAAAACACAACAATAAACAAAGCCACAAGTGCGTTAAGCCGCAAGCACGAAGATTAAGCGAATCCATGTATACTACCCATCATTTCCATGGTGGCTGAATGATCGCAGCGCCAGAGTTCTTTCCCTCTAGGTATATTGTCGGAAACACTATGGCCTGAGCCTGTGAGCGAGGGCAGGCATGGAGATCCGGAGCTTATCTGTGCCTCCTTATTGGTGGAGCAATGTCAAGTGGTTGCCTATGCCCTTTCTCCATGGAAACGAGAGAGTGAGCATCAGAGCAGCAATGGCCGCACTTTTACAGGGAAGCCGTCTTAGCCTACCCTGTGCCATCATTGTTGTCGTCTTAGTACTAGGCATCAAGCAGGTCACGTGACCAGAGGGGGAGTGAATAAAGAAATAAAAGAAAATGATGATGCTCGAAATGATGACTTTCGGTACAAAATACCAGGAAGGCAATTTGCACTTTAATTACATTGTGATAAACCACTCGTACACTTACAAATCCACTGTCCGACGGTTTCCACAGCATGAAACTGGCTGAATGTTAGTTTTTTGGTTCCTTTGTTTTGATTTACGTTGCTGCCGCGATAGCCAATGGTGATAGTGCGGTTCCCACTGATCACGGATTAAGCGAACACCGCCATCATCGTAATCAAAGCAAACAAACTGGGAGGGTGAGCAGCAAGGGAACATGTGTGTGGCGAGGGAACCAGAAGAATTAGAGGCCAAAGAAGGAGTCATGCCACTGCCTTTAGTTCATTCAAGGGGTCCTGCAACACTTTTCCAAGTAACCATCGAACGGCTTCATTTAAGGAGTTTATTGCCTCATGAATAGACTGCTGCAAAAATTTTTAGAATCTGTCAAGCACGAGCGGAGTTAGTGATTTACCACACGCTTTAAGAGCTTTCTCTCTCCTTTTGTACTAATGAGCGCGTCGAAAGCTACGCAGGGAGGGGGATGACAAGGGGGCAAGATATGAGGCAGCCCTTCGCAGGGGCGTAGCCAGAGGGGGGCACACCGGGCCCGTGTCCCCCCCCCCCCGAAATTTTTTTTTGCCATGGCATACAGAGCTCAAAATGACACTTGATTACATCTGCCTGCCCGACCCCCACTTCTGATCAAGGAGGTGCCCCCCCCCCCCGAAAAAATGTTCTGGCTACGCCCCTGGCCCCTTATCAGTGCACTTTATGACCTTGAGCACTTTGCTTTTTTTTTTCTTCGAACGCGCGGTTGACTTTCAGTGTGATTGACGCGCATGCGGGCACATGGCGGCATCCCGCGGCGGCCACGGTAACTATGCAGCTCACAATGCTCAAATCAGCCAATGGCCATGGACTTGGGGTATATGGCACAGTAATTTGGGTACTGTATGGCATCATTTGTAGAGAGAAGAGGGAACGATTTCTAGCTGACTTTGGTGAATTGCCAGTAAATTCTAGGCTGCACGCTGCACTATAATGTTTGGCTCGCATGTTCTCGATCAGGAGCCTCGACTACAGATCGGCAACGTTTCCTGGCCAAGCTGAAAAGTATTGCAGGGCACCTTTCAGGTTTTTTGCGTCAGACTGCACTGCAGCGCCACCTATAGGGGTCTTAGTGTAGAGCGGCTAGAAGCGAAGATTCCACAAACTGTATAAGAGACTGCAGGCAAAGAAATGCTCTTGCATATAAAGGAGTACCGACATAAATTTTAGGAATTTTTGCATTGTTGCTTTAAACAGAAACACAGTTGTCGAGAACCCTAAAGAGAGTATCATGATGCCTCAGAACGCATTGAATATATTTTTAATACCGCTGCCTTAAAAAACGACTTTCGGTTTCGACATCAAGGGGATGCGGTTTCTCAGTGACATGTCAACACACTCCGACATAGGTCCAAGTCACATGTGGACGGACAGCAGCTCGTGGTGTCCTTGCAGCAGCATCTGTCGTATGCTGTTAGTTGCACGTTGTGCATGTAAACAACATGAGTGATTTGTCATACGACGACTCCGACAGTGATTTCGGTGATTTCTGCCACATGCAGAACGCAGAGTTCACAAACTAAGTGAACTCTGTTGTCATCATGATAATGTTCATTGCAGTGGGGCTAGCTTGCAGATGCTCGGCAACGCAAACGTTAAAATCAAACTAAAATATTTTATACATGTTTCCTGGCTTCGGTGTGTGGAGAGTGTTAGCACTGCGTGCCAAGGAAACGAAAAATCTCCCTTTTGCGATGCACTCGCTTACCGACTGACGGGTAGCCCGGAGTCTCGGGATCGGCAAACGTGAACAGAGCCCCTCGTTGCAGTGCCGAGCCATCCACGATAGTCGAGTTTGGGTAGAACTCCTTCACATTCGGCAAGGTGGGTTCCAGAAAGATGATGGTTCCGACACCGCCACGTTCTTGGCACACGGTGACCTGCAGCAGTGAAAGTTGTGTTGATTGGCGTTCTTCGACCGTACAAGTCGCAACACTGCCTGCTGTCTCCACGTATCAATACCTAAATGTGGCATTGATAAGAATCACGGAGGTCTGCTGGCTGTGGCACCACCTGTCAGCAAATAGCAAACTAATAATTGGCATATTCTCGTGGTGTGCCTTTCGCAGGACCATGAGCTTGATAAAGTGAGTGGTGTGTCTACGTCTGCAATGTGCTTTTTGCAGGTGGCATTGCAGCCACAGCAGTATAGCCTTTGCTTAAACTACTACACATAATTCTCGAAGTGGTAGCTAACGCAATGACAGGAAAGACTGCAGTTATGCTGTCGTTCCTGTCATCCTGCCATAAGTTTGCTATCAAGCTGATGTCTGTGAGAAAATGTTCAGATTCATTTTCTTATATCCAAGTTCATTTTAATTATTGATATATTTGACTCACTAATCAGGATGTAAGCACTGATCACATAAACACAATCAAAGAAGGAATCTCATAAAAGAGTGTTTACCTCGAACCATCACTTTGAAAGCCAGGCCACAGCACAGATTAAGTTTCCCTCAATTACAATATAAGGCGTGAGTCTATTCCACGCTTTAGTTGAAACTATTCTGCGAAATATGCAAAAGTACATACCTTTCCACCACGGTGCCCTCCACCATATCGTGCCAGGCAGATGCGCCCTCTAACGAATATTCCGTTGGCTTCCAGCATGTCCACGTCTCGGTACGTGCCAGAGCCAACGTACACCACGTCCGCCTGCAGCAAAAAGCCATAGGCTGTCAGCAGTCAGTGCACATTTCTAAAAAACACCCAACTTACGTGAATACATTGTAGCATAATGAAAAAAAAAGGCACCTAATAAGGAAGCGTGAACAATGCTTGGCTCACACGAGCAATTCAGGCATCGCAACACTGTGTGCAGCACTTGCATACATCACCATCTAAAACACACATCTTTTTGCACTTGTAATACATTAGCAGAAAGAAGTTATTGGGACAATTAAGAGAATATACAAGTTGTAAAGTAACATGCAGTCTAGTTTCTACTTCATGCCTTAGAGCGGCATCAGGTTGTCGTTACCTGTGAGCACATGCAAACCTCCATAAACCTTCGTAATTATTTGCACTCAATGTAATCATATATCAGTACCATTTCAGCAATAATAGCTTCCTATTCTTGAAATATATGTTAACCAGTGACTCCAGTAATTAGGATCGAGTGCCTCCCACTCAATCCTAATGGCAGGCAAGTCTTTAGATTCTGGTACCTCTCTTTGTACATATGTTAATCCCCACTTTTTTAACCTATTCATTATCTAGAGTAAAAGTGAATAGACTGCAGTACAGTTGGTACATATCTTGAGTTAGTAGATTTGATGGCATTTTAGCATTGACTTATCAGAAGCTTGTGCGAGCACCCACCTCAGCTGTACCCGGACATGCATACGAGAGGTACCCAGGCACTACACCGTCGAGGTTGTCCCCCGGAACAGGGTCTTCGCTCAATTTTGCCTCTTCGAGCACTTTTCCCTTGGCGTCCACCAGTTGCACCTGTGATAAGCAAGTCAATGGCTTACTCAACTGAAGTCATTTGAAGGGAAACAGCGCGAAAGACGAAGGACCAGGCAGAGAAGGACACAAACAGCAGCGCTGTTTGTGTGTGTGGTCCTTCGTCTTTCGCGCTGTTTCCCTCCAATATGTCATACCAACTTGCCCAAGCAACCACTTTAGTTGAAGTCATTTGACCATGACGTCAGTGCATTGGTCTATTGAAGTGCAATCTGAGAGATTGTCTCCACAGGCGTGCACAGGGTTCTCCATTAGGAGGGTGGGGATGCAAAGTTTCACCACAGCAGCCTGCTCCCTCCCCCCTCATTGGTAGAGCACGAAATAAAACAAGCTACACAATGGATGCAAACATTAAAATTAAGCGATAACGAGTTGCCAACAACAGCCTGTCCTTGGCTCCCAGTTTTTCTGGAGTAAAGATTGGAAGTAAACAGTTCTTGGAATGCAACATCAGGAGCACTCGGCAGCCATTATCGCCAAAAACCTAACAATGCGCATTAAACAATGACGGGACATATCCAACTGAGGAAAGGTGTGAAGCAGACTTGGTGCCTCATTTCGATGATTAGGAGGGAGGCGCAGCCGTCCCCCCTCTCCCCCCCCCCCTCCTGTGAGCACTCCTATGGTTGTCGGAGAAACCTGCATTGAGTTCAGAATGCCGTCATGATCAACAGTGCCAAACACGGTAGTGCTACGAGCCATGGGAGCCCCAAATATTTAAAAAAACAATCCATTCTCTCCGTGCACATTCCTCATCCCCTCAATGTTCGCTGTGACATCCACATGTAGTCTGCTCGTCATCTACAACACACGTTTGTTCGCTCGTAGGTACGTGCACTTGCTCCTCCTCCTCACCGTGTGAGGAGGAACACTCGGCCAGGAGGAGACACAATCTGACGAATAGAGCATAGCGAAGGAAAAAGCGAAACCAGCGAGGGCCGCTTTCGTATCATCAAACGCGTGTAATTCCGCTATTATGGCACCACTTCTAAAGATTCACACGACTACGTGTTCGTTGTAGACTCGTGCACAACTGCAACACCACAACTAAATTTCGACCTCTGGGTGGTTTAGGGGCGGCCCTTCATGAGCACGCTGAACAAAACGAAACTAAATTGAGCGTTAATAATAATTGGGTTAATTACACCACCATGTGATCTTGCTAGCCAATCACATACACTCGCATGCTTACAGCTTTTCTGTCCGACAGTTTTCATGGCGTGGAAACAAAAGTGGTTTTGGTGCAACGGTGCTGCTATATTCTTTCTTGCATCGCCCATTCCCAGCAGCTACAATCAGCCCCGAAAAGCACGTGAAGATATCAGAACGAGCAGATCAGCCCCACCTTGTTCGGGTTATTTGGGTCCGGGTACTGGTGCAGAACTCGATAGGGCACTTTTTCGACTATGTCCAGTCCGTGCTTGCGAAACTCGCCGGCGATGAAGTCAGCGATTGTTTCCTCGCTGCGCTTTGTACCAGACAGGTGGGGCCTCCCCGATAAAAATCTGAAATGTCGGAACTCAAAGTAAGCCACGTCACCGTAGCTACTAGAAACGTGCACTGGATGCCTACCAAATAGGCAAATACTACAGGCGAGTAGCACGGTATACCGTGCTACTCGACTACTAAATAGCATGCTACTGGCCTGTAGTATTTGCCAACTGATAAGTAAAAGCGAGTATGTGAAAAGTGCATTAACAGGAAGCTGCACGACATCATGATAGGGTTGAAGTGGGCAGCACAAGTTACAGCAGCGTGAATGATTACCACAGCTTACAAGAGGAAAATTCAAGCATGTACTATATGCAAAGTTTTTTTAAAAATGCGAGAGCATTGCTCTGGCTGCATCGCACACATGTGACGAGCTCATGGTCAATGCACTGCTCCTGTTCGCGGCTGCCAACCAAAGCCTCAGCTACTTGCAGGGGCGGCGCCAGCGGGGTGCCCGGGGAGGCTGAAACCCCTCCAAAATTTTCGCCTCCCCCTCCACTTGCCCCCCAAGAGCGAACATAGTCAAAACATAACGCCTGGGTTCCCCGCCTCACTGCCCCCCTGAAGGAACTCACTTAAAATCCTGGTGCCTCACGGTCCTCGACTGCAGAGGACGCGGTACTGTAAGCATCAGGCTGTTGAAGGAGCAAATCACAGAGAGATGCAATGCAGACAAAGCAACTTGACTCTAGCAATTGGTGCCCACTCGCTGACCAAGAGAAATGGCAAGGCAAGACAAGACACAGGAGAGCAACTTGACTCAAAGAACGCATCACGTACGTTAAAGAGATGTTGACACAAAAATTTTAGATTGCTGTCTATTTTGCGTCAAATGAAAGAGCAAGCCCTTAAGAGCCTAGAAAATGTGCTGGTCAGCGTGAGTGCCTCCTGAAAAACTAATTACAACATATTTTAAAGCTAGTTTTGGTTCCTACTGTACCCTAATGTCACGGCACATTATGAGCTTCTCATCACGTGCTCGCGCAAGTATTGCAACATTTCCACAGCCACTCCACGGCTGCGTTGGTGACGCAGAAGTGGCCATTTTGGATTTCTTTGGTACTTGACATCATTGCAACTAGTCATACTGGTGCCATACTGGTGCGTGAAGTCACCAGTATTGAACACTGTACACAATAGTGTCGATGACGGTAGGTGCGCCATGCGAAAATAGACTTTAGCATCAAAATAAAATATCATTATTTCTAGAGGTTCGCACTTGTTCAGAGCCATCTCTGTATAGAGGAAATTTGTATGGCAGAATAAACTCAGCTTTGAAAATTGGTGTCAGTACCCCATTAAAAGAGCGCCACTTCCAGCAGAGCTGCCAACAGTTGATTCACAAGAGGGTATAGACGACCACCCATCCCGCAACTCGCGGGACTGTTCCGCATAGAGGGCTCCTGTCCCGCGTCCCGCAAGAGATAAGAAAATCTTCAGAAATGTCCAGCATTTAACACTTTATTATTATTGTTCGACAGCACCTCGAGTTCTGCTGCACATGGCCACCCTGTTTGAGGATGCATTAGCTCCAAGCTTATATTGCTTCGAGAAAGTAAAACAAGTGGCGTCGAGTACTTCTCGGGCTCTGAATCAGTAACGTGTGGAAACTAAGCCACAGCTTTTTTATGAGTGACCATTTTCTGAGTTGCCAAATTGTTATGTTGGTATTAACAATGGTGTTTTAAGTCGGAGCATATCACGTGATGTATCAAAGTTTTCTTTAGACAGCTATGTGTTGCACCCCCCCCCCCCTCACCCCCCCCTGGTCAGCGTATCCCGCATTTCGCTCATCGGAAGGTGGTCACCCTACAAGAGGGACAGTTAAGACTGACATTCTGAACAAGTGCAGAAACCTAGAGTGGGCGGAGCACCGCGACAAGCGTAACAGACCTGAGCGTACGACGTAGGTAGTCCCTGCTGATGTTCGCGAGGACGCGTGCGAGTCCGACGTCCTTGTGCGCGGGCTTTGCGCGGGTGGGGGTCGGCACAAGAGACTTGCTGGCGGTGGTGTGTCCACCGGCGGGGCTGCTGCAGTTCGAGACGGTTGTCTTCAGCCACATCGGGGTGTCAGGGGCGGCCAGACCCAGCAAGGCGAGGATTGTCACCACGCCTACCAATCCGACGGCTCCTGCTATTGGCCACAAGCCAACGAGCCTGAGCAAAAAAATTATGTTACTGATATGTACATGAGAAAGCCGCATAATGAGCACTGCTACAGAACTGATAGACTTTTATCCAATAAGACGTACATCTCAAAAGCAAGATAGCATAACAAATTAAGAAGTCAATGCAAACATCTCTCAAAAGAGCCAATTTCCTTTCGGAAGCACCGATAGGATTCAGTACATTGGTTTGACTGAGAAGAATAGACTATACATTAGAGATGTTCAGGTCAACAACATTGATAACGTAGACAATGCATAAAAATTATGAGAAAGCAAGCAAGGCTGAACTGCATCTGGAGGCAAACACAAGGAAACAGCAGGTAATCATTACTTCTGCATGAAGCTCACACACATACGAAATAAAAAAAAATTTCTGAATAGCAGTGCCGTAACAGCGCGGAATAAAAACAAACCTGTGAAGACGTATGTCTTGAAGAAGCCATCAGAAACCAAGGTGCCAAAGTGCTGCTCGCAATCAAGATCATGAACATGACTCCTGAGGTTACTAGGTGAAATCTCTAACAAAGCTTGTCCACGTTAGACTTCTAATGTTGAAAACAAATAACTGCAGTCTTACCGATTCGCCTCTGGCTTGGGAGTGGAAGTCGCTCGTTCTGTCGATGCGTTTGTGACGTGCCTCACTGATGCGTTTGTGACGTGCCTCATTGATGCAGTTGTGACGTGACTCATTGTCGGGGTGCAGCTGCATGTGTGACGTCCGAAGATGTACGAACGACGCGATTTTTTTTAAATACGAGCGACGAGCACTTCGACTTATAAATTCTGGCGCTTTCTCAAATTTTTTGTCACCATTCGCGCCAAAGGCAGACGCGGCCCACATCTTAACTTTCAAGTTCAATGTTCAAAAGGACAGACTGATGGGCTAGTTGGTAGTGCATAACTCAGAACAGTAGCGCAACGAATCACACGGACGGTGACAGGTAAAGACGGGACACAGCGCTAAAACAAGACAGAGGTCTTACCTGTCGCCGTCCGTGTGATTCTTTGCACTACTATTCTGAGTCAAGTTCAATGTGCACGGTACTGTGGCACAGCCAACCCCCACCCACCTGCACCCACTTGAAATTAATTTCTGGCTACACCCCTGGCACGGTATAGCAAACCCATAGGCTGACCCACGGCCGCTAACTAAATTTTATTTAACGGCCGTGGCTAGCATAATAATTTCATCAAGCATCCAAACGAACTAAAGGTAAATACACAGCTTCTGAAAGAAGATTTGTAAAGAATGGTTGCAAGTGGTCTGCAGACTAAGAGATACGAAATTTTACATCTCAAAGTTCGATCCATGCTATATTTTTACTAACTACTTGCATGTAAAAAGGTGCATAGCTGAAACTGCAAGAAATTTGTACAGGGTTTTAGTATTAGTAGTCAGTGAAATTAGAACACGAAATGAAAGACTGCAGTAATAGCATAACTTACTATCATCCCCAACTCCCCTTTTAAACCTAGATGTCATTATACACCACCACATACAGTGCTTATTGCAGGTACAAAGTACAGGCACAGAATCAGTTTTATTGCGATAGCAATTATATGGACAGTCTCGGCTGAATTTTGCCGTCGCCGCCGTCATGCACCGTATATGTATAAGTATGTATATATATATAAAATCCCCAAAGAAAAATAATTCAGAAAAATGCTTCCGAAGCGCGGAATCGAACCAGGGACCTCTCGCTCCGCAGCGAGTGGCGCTAAGCACTACGCCACGAAACGGACTCGAAGACGGCAGGCGCTTATAAGCGTTTCTGCATTACCAGCGAGATGGCGCTAGGAGCGCGACGGGCGCATTTAAAACTCGTCGGCGAGCTCGCTCGCTTCTTATATTTGCGCAGGGAGAACGTTGCCCTTCCGATGTCTGCTCGCGCGGTTTTCTCGTGGTGAGGGGAAGTGGGATGTTTCACGCTTTCACCGTGATGTCCGCGCTCATGTTACAGAGCGTACGAAAGTCACTCGAGCTCAAGGGACGCCGCTAAACGAACAAACAAAACAGGAGCGCGAACTATCAAGTGTCACGCTCGACAGTTGAAGCACGCTAGTTTCCTTCGCTGCTTCGGCCGCCTTTGCAACAGGAGCGCTGTTCAAACTGAGAGTATCCATTGGCGAGCCTCACTTCGTATAGTATTAGTTTCTTGCTATCGCATTCATTGCTTCGCCCTTGCGGCGAAACTGTGATTTTTTTTTTCGTTGTATGCAAGAGCATCCGGAAAGGGAAGGGGCTGCCTTAAGGATAATACATTTTTAATGCACTAGCAATAAGCTATGTACACAGCTTGATCAGCACATGCATGCAGGCACCGCACATCCGCGCGAAACGCGACTGCGGCCCGACTTTTCACGTAACACTTGCGGCAATGTCACATAAGTGAAAGAAAGGCTGCCTGCGCTGGATTCCCGCTCCCCCTGACAAATATTGTTTACGGGGAGAGGGGGGGGGGGTTTGAATCCCCTCCCCTAAGCTACGCCAATGGCGGAAGCCCTTTGTTGTATCCCGACTCAACAGCGAACACCATGCAGGCATTGAATGAGTTACCTTGGGCACTCTTGATCAGCAAGCACTCCACAAACTTGTACTTTTGCGCCGAGCAATACGAACAGTTGATCGGTTGGTCCCGAAAGAAACGGCAAAACAGCGAACCGTCCCAGTAGTCAGCAGAAACAATCGAACCGCAGCGCGCGCGAAATTTCCTCTTCTTTCGCTTCCCCGCTGCACACGCGCGTGTCATAATGGAGATCACGCTCCGACCTCCTGTCACGATGACGAGGAAGTAGACAAGTTCTACGAGGATGTTGAATTGTCAATCAATGTGCGACTGCAGTGCGAAAGTAAGGGGAAGACAGGGGAAGGAGAATCGGAAACTATGGCATCGATTTAAGGCACAGGCATTGCCGAAGGAGCAAGATTTGAGTTGGCGTTCTGAGGTTAAGAAAGTTGGTTATTTCGGACAGCAAACTATAAAGCCTGTGTCAACTTCGCCACTTCGTTTCACCATTTTCACATGCACCGCTTACTCGCGGCTCGCGGCGCATGATTAGCAAGGGTCAGCTTCGGAAAACGCCGAAATAGGTCACCACGCAGCAAGATGCCGCAAAAAATTGGATCGGTTGGGGCAGTTAGGGTAGAGTGTACTAGAACTGTTGAGTGGCGTGAACGCGCCTTGGCGGCTGATGCCTTCCGCGTCGACCGTAGCGGCGGCGCTGCAGTCGCTCGGTACTGAAGGCGCGCCGCGCCGCGCGCAAGAACTGCTGGGCGCGTCGGCGTCACCCGGCTAATCGGCACTATACTGATGCCGCTTTTGTTGCGTTTCTATCATTATTAAGCGTAGGACTTGACGTAAGCCTTGATGGACGAAACTTCAAAGCTTTTAATGGATGCTTGCTTCATATATGCCTTTGAGAGATACTGCAAATCAGTTCTTGTAGTTGAAGCGACTGCTGAAAGGTACGCAAAATATAAAAATGAAAACGGGCTGATACCGACCGTAAAGATTCATGATCTCGGTGTAATTGAGCCGAACGCATTGCCGGGCTAGTTACTACATTACTCTCTATTAACTAGACGCCGAGCGACCGCCAGAAAAGAGATAGAGGAAACAGAAAGGGCGTGCCTTATTCTGATTTCTTGTCTTAATGCTTTCTTGTGGTGGTGATTCGGCGTCTAGTTTATTCAGAGTAACAGAGCTGCTCTATCGGAATTTAACTGTGCTCAGAAAGCTGTGTGCTGATATTCTGCCGAAAGCACGCCGAACACTTACCGCGCGTTGGCGAAGCTGTTCGTACGATGCGTATCTTTACAAATGCGCTGTAGAAATGTTTTTCGACATTACGAGGGCTCAAAGGTATTGGAAGTCAAAAGTAACTAGACCGGTACAAATAACGGTCGTCCTCAGGGGCGTTGCATGGATATTGTTATTGGCGTCGGGTGCGGAGGTGAGACTTTACTGTCCGTATTTGTGCGTGTAAATATATATGCACATATATGTATATAAAAACATATTATCGCAAAGCGTAGAGCACCACCGCCCTCCTGGCTTCACTTTTGACACTACAGATAAAGCAATGAAATTATAATACAAAACATTGTCAAAAGACGTTTTTGCAATGGCATCGATAGAAGATCAGGAAAAGTGCCATATATATATATATATATATATATATATATATATATATATATATATATATATATATATATATATATATATATATACTGACGGGCTATATTCACACCTGCGCATTGTAATATGCTTGAGATAAGCCCGGATGCATGAAATTTGTGCCTCGGAGGTGAACGCGCGCCTTCGGCTCGGCTCCCTGGCTCGGCTTCCTGGTATTTTAGGCCCTCAGAGGTCGCATAACCTGCCTAGTAACCGCGGAAGCACGCTTTTGAAACATGATAGCCTGTCGGCATTAAAGAAGCCGCGCAAAATTGACAGAACTCAGCCGTCACTAATATAAACGTTGTGATAGAGTTATTTGTACTCAGGTTACTCATGAAACAGTCGAGCGCATTTGAGCTGATATAAGGTAAGGATCAGTGCCATGGATATCGTAGAGGCTGCCGGCAGAAGAATTGTAGGCTTTCGTCGCCGGTTTGTTATTTCTTCGTAGTCAGTGTTCGTAGTCATAGTGTAGCGCGGCTCTAAGTGTTGCTCGCAAACCGCGCAGCAATCAGTGAGCAGCCAGGTGCATGTGCGCAAAATCCGATTGTCGCCTTCTTTGGAAGGCGGCAGGCTCCAAAAACAGGGAATATCTCGGCACGCCTGCATATTCACTCGTGCATCATGGCGCGTGCAGGCGTTGAGACACCGATTAAAGCTCAGTAATGCATTAAATGCCCTCAAAAGGCGCAATTATACGCTTTCGTAGGCTGCGACGCGCGCGCGCCAAATGCAGACACACTCTACAGCTTCAGTACAAAGTGACTACAGCGCCGCCGCTACGATCGCCCGTCGGAGCATCACCCGAGATGCGGCGCGGCCGCTTCGTTCGTTCCACTGCCCCCTTTTAGTACACTGTAGTTAGGGTGCCTCGACGTGCGCGTGCCTGAGGCACCTTATAGGATCGGTTAGAGTGCCTCGATGTCCTCCTCGCCCACCCCGGAGCGGTGGGCGAGGAGGACATCGAGGCACTCTAGGATCGGTCGTTTCGGAGTGCCCTCTAAACGTAACCAAACGCACCATAAATATAATATATTCAAAAATGCATAATTGATATTAATTAATTAAACGCAATATAAGATGCAGAAAAAGCATTCTAGCCAGTTACACGCAGTGAAAACCGTCGGACAGAGAAGCTGTCACCACTTATCGTCAGGCGTAACATTTTTAAGTTTCGGCAAAGTTTTTTACTAAGCTAGGATTTCTTTGTTGTTTCTTTGTTCTTAATTACCAGTTTAAGCATGTGGATCCCGCGCGACGATATGCGCATTCACGGCCACGCTGGAACGCTACGGTATAGTGTACCAACGGTAGAGTTCCAGTGCGGCCGGAGCCCATTCCGTACGCCCACTCGCCCAAAACGCGTATTACCATCACGGCAGCGCGGGAAGGCAAGCAGCGTCATCATCGATCATCATAATTTTCTTTCATTTATTTCTTTAGTCACCCCCCCGCCCCCCCACGGCCCCATGGTCACGTGACCTGCGTGTGCATTTTGCGCACTTCGTAAGGCAAGCGAAAAAGAGTGGAGATATGAAGACACTAATTAACGCGAATGCGCTTGTGTTCGTAAGAAAGCCGGGCGCCGCCTCTACGACTCGGCTACAGCTTCAAGTATATGCAGGCGCTGCGCGACATGAGCGCGCGGAAAACAGCGTCACGAAAAGCGGCAAGCGGAGGCCGAACGGCGTCGAGCACAGACTGCGGCGATGCGTGTTGATGAAGCCGAATGCGGCTCGCTCTCGATGACGGTCCGCGTGCAGTGACAAAACCCTCAGCACTACGTTCACATGGTTCACACACACGCACGTATACATATATATATACATCGCTCTATGTTTATGACAAAACGGACAGCAAAGGGGACGCGCGATAGAAAAACGCGCTGCCGCGCGAGCACCTCGCTGCTCTCGCATGAGAACTAAGCGCAAGCATCAGCATTTGCTGATTTAGCAGCGTTCGTTCATCGCTATTTGATAACTCGGGGCTGGCGAATAGGTCAATTTGATGAAGCATTCAACTTGCCTCTGCAAGCACGATCAAATTTATGGTCGCGAAGCACCTTTGCAGACAGGCTCTTTACCCAGCGCTGGTGAAGTAGCTGTGCGATTCCACTGACTTGTACGCCTGTATTTCGCCCAGAGTAACAATTAAGGTTAGTGCTGAAAACCAAATAGTTCACGATATCGCCGTGCGACACTTCTGGGAAGGCGGAGACGTTCGAAGTCGTGTCCGTTCCAGGTCGAAGCGTGTAGGGATCCACTCCGTCGTGCAACCGCACCATTTCCTCATAGCGAGAACACGTTTGCCTTATCAGTTCTGAATTTAACGGCTGCCTTGTGCTAACCGGCGGCATGATGCATAATACACGGACGGCTCGTGAAAAAGAAAGTGACCGTGGCAATGCGGCTCCGTCAGCTCCGTCGTACTGAACACAGTCGTACGGCTGGTACGAACGGCTTGTCTGTGCGGCCGTTCACCAATATGGCCGCCGCAGTAGGACGTCACGTGCAAGCCATGTATACTACTATTACTATACTACTACAATTATTACTTAAGGTCCCTGTATTTCCCTTAAGTATAGGTCCCTTAAGATAACACTACTGCGACGACGTCGACGGCACAAGAAAGACTAAGAGCTTCATTGTAAAAGAAGATGGCTTTCGTCTTCGAGTAGTCTTAGGCAAATGCGTAAGGGACCATCTGAGTCTTAAGGTCTCACGCAGGAGCTCTGCATACTAGGTGATCGAGTCATGCCCGTGGGTCTGCGAAACTTAATTGGTTCTAAAAACGTTGGCCGATTATCACGTGTTTTTATCGCAAGAAGATGGCTAGTTGTCGATCTTGCCGCCATATATAGCAGTGATATATCGTACACTGGAGTACCGCGCTGCGGATCGCAAGAGCCGTGAGGAACATGCAAAGTTGAAACTTCCTGATATTTTATACGGATCTCTCGAGTATAAAATGCATCGTCTGAAAAATATTTCGTGTAGCGTGTTTGTGAAGTAATCTTCACGCTTTTTTGCGTACAACCCATAGTTCTGCTACTAATTTCTCATGTAGATAACTTTATATTGCAGTAGTAATTATGTGGACAATACAGGCGCATTTCTGGCGTCGTTGCCACCGAGATGTTATCGGATAAAGTCCGAATCGATAACATCGCCCCGTGCATTGCATATTCTAACTTCCATGTGCAAGTGAAAGCATGCCAGGGCTGTACAGGGCTGCCGACCAAAGCGCCTTCATCGCGCGTGAGGCGCATGGATGGTTGCTGAAGGGGCGGGGTAGGCTGCGTGGCTCGGACAGAGAATGCGCACTTTGATCGGCTGGGCGTTGTCGCCCGCGGTCGCGCGCGCCGTATCATTAGAGGGATTAGCAGACTGTTCATACCTTTGTACGTGTTGTGCTCTCATAGCAAGTTTGCGTTGTAGCCATGGGTAGCACAAAGGCTATCGGTTCGCTCGCTGCAGCGGCCGCGTTTCCTTACGCCAGCGTTTTGTTGCGTTTCGCCAGGTTCAGAAACTGAGGTCTGAGTTTCAACGGGGGACGGGCAGGGGGGCGGCTGATTACGTGCGCTTATACTGTGGCTACCACACACCAGGATGTCTCCACTACAATCTGATCTACGTACATATATTACTGCATACTAATTATACTATACTCGTGCACCAACTGTTCCACAAGTACCACTACACGGTCAGGTCTGAGTGAGCTGTTCGCTGAACAGACCTCCGCAAACCAGACGCAGATCCAGGCGGCAGGTTTGGTGGGTTATGGCACTATCCGCCGTCCAGTCTATGGTACACATTCTACAGGTGGCTTTCGAGCGCTCCAAACACATTCGGCTGGCTCTTTCACATCATCTGAGACCGCTCCCAGGCGCTCTCATGTTCACCTCGAGGCGCGATCGACAACTGACCACGTGACTGCCGCTGCCCGTCTGTTTTGCAACAGAAGGCGCGGCTGCACGTGCGTTCGGCTCGGACACGCGTTCTCTGGCTCGGATCAAGAGCGGGTTCGGCATGGTTGAAATCTGAGTCATACCACGCCCAGCCGAATCTGTACCGTATAGACTATATCTCAAGGCCGTATAGCGCACCCTCCTGCTATCCATACTGAAATCAATCGCAAGCCCTTATTGGCAACTGTCTCACGACAACGACCAACTCGGACCGCCCACCGGCAGTGAGATACGAGATAAGTTCCCACAACCTCCCACAAGCGCCGCCGGTGCACTGCCGACCACACTATTGGTGAATGTTATTGATTTTTGCCGCCATATATATGATGATGTTTAGTTCAGTACCTACAGTCCAAACATGAACAGCGCAAAGCCAGTATGCGTTCTTGCCACTGAATGGAAGAGTTGTAGTTGAGATATATCGCAATGTGTATAAACGTCCCCAGAAAGAAATCTAAAAATTGCGAAGTCTAACTGTGAAGAAAAGGCAGTGCCACGCCGTGAAAAGCGTTGGACAGCGAAGCTGCAAAGCGCGCAAGTGTACGCGATTGGCTAGCGAGATCACGTGGTATCGTCAATCCTCCGCTAGATTTGAAATACGCGCGCTAACACTTGATTGGGCAAAGTGAGGTCACGCGACATCACTCGGGCTCGGGTGTTTCAGCGAACGCCTCGCGTCACGCGATTTGCCACCGACGCAGCCGGAATCATGCCAAGCGGGCGCTCCATCTTATCTGTATACATGACATCTCTCACGCGCCCAGCTGCCTTGCCCTGGTTTGTGACAATAACTGTAAGCCTCCAATTAGTGTGCGAATTGTTTTTCCGTTCTTTTGTGTTGAAAGTAGTCATCATTATCATCATCACTTGGGGCACGGTTATCATCATGGTTTCGTTTTGTTCACTTGAAGAACACCATCATCCCGCTATCATGATTTCGCTCTATTTATTTATTCACTCACGTGAGCTGCGCGACTTCTGCTGCTACTACTACTACTACTACTACTACTACTACTACTACTACTACTACTACTACTACTACTACTACTACAACGACGACGACGACGACGGCAGCACAAGGACACTAAGAGAGAGCTTCGCTGTAATAAACATAATGGAATTGCGAGAAGCAATGATGGGATGACCGAGGTCGACACGGTAGGCCTTGCACAGGCCTTCGTTCTCAGCCGAGTCACCTTCGCTCTTCCCTTGCAAGCAACACTCAACACCGAAATAGACCAGATAGACAAGCTCTTAAGCACCGCATACAAAGCTGCACTGCGACTTCAGAACAGCGCGAGCACAGAAAAACTCATGGCAATCGGCATACATAAGTAAGACGTATGAAGAACTGGCAGCCGCCACGCTAATCGCACAATGAGAACGAATCACCACCACACACCAGGGAAGAAAAATTGGGGGGACCCTTAAACTTCGCCTTTACGTGTTGAACGCGATAGCAAAATCCAGCCCCTAGTGCGCACGTCAACCAAGTGCATACTTATTAATGTGTATTGTTACACACACACGCACACAGACACACACGCGCGCGCGCGCGATGTATCTATAGTAATGGTACAGGTTTCCGATCTAAAGCACTTCCCTGTGCAAGAGTCGAGACATATTTCTCACAATGCCTCACAGATCCACAGCGTTTGCTGTTTGCTTGATCAACGCCTCCTCTAGAAAGCAGGCGCTGGCTTGATATGTTTTCCGCTAGATTGACATAGTTGTCCATTTTTAGAGCTGTTTGAAAGTTCGTGTGTGTTTTTAGCGGCGATGGCTGCACTATCCCGGCCTTTTTCGTCGCGCAAAAAAACGTAGTTTGATGGCCTCGCCAATGCGCCTACAAATCGCCGAATGGGCTCATTTTCGTCGTGACACCTGCCGAACAAAATGCGTTAAGGAGACTCCTTCCACTACATGGCATTTATGTACTGCTTTTTTTCCCGATACAGTTGCAAGTAACATCGTGACTTTGTGGTAGGACATCTGCTTGGCACGCAAAAGGCGTGGGTTCGATCCTCAATGGGACCGAAGATTTTTGTTTCTTTTATTTGCATCTTTCTCGATTTTTCGCTCACGGACGATTTTTTGCGCACAAGCGTCGGTAGCGACGCCGACACCGGAATTTCTGCGACACAAGCCCTCTAACGCTAACGCGTTAAAACTGCTACACAGGCTGGGATACCCTCTCACCCCTCAATATTGTGGCGACGAAACGGCCATGTTACCCACTGAAATACTCCATCAAATAATCGTGGAACAAGTTCCTAAGAACATGCACCCGCTCTACAACAAATAACGCCGCCAAGCGCGAGCACGGAAGCTCCTTCAGAGAACTGGCGATCCTGACACCTACTTTACAGACGCCAGTCTTTATCCCGCGCCGTCAGAAGGCTCCAGAAAGCAGGCATATGTGACGGCAGTGACTAACCAAATCAAAGCCGTTGTCTACGCGTCTGTACGCACCAGATCGAGCGCCACCGCAGAGGCAGTAGCAATAGCCTTGACAATCACAGAAGCAGAAAGGGGACGCCCATCGTATTTTTCGACCTGAGACTCACAAGCTGCGTGTCGCTTATTTAAAGGGGCCCTGCACCATTTTTTCAAGTAGCCATGAAAGGAGCTTATTGCCTCAAGAATCGACCGCCGCAAATTTTTCTAGAATCTGTCCAGTACGAGCGGAGTTACATAGATATGTCGCACGATTGCTTTTTCTTTTCTCTCGTCCCGACGAAAGCGCTGCGAGCTAAGCAGGGAGGGGTAGCAATGGGGGAAGAAAGTACGTCACGCGCGCCTCGTGACCTTGAGCGCTTTTTCTTTTTTTTCTTCGAACGCACGGCGTACTTTCAGTGCGATCGCGCGCGCGCGCGGAGAAGTGGCGGCCTCCTGCAGCGGCCGCAGTAACTACCGAGCGCGCCATGTTCAAATAAGCCAATGGCGTGGAACTTGAGTCAATGACGCAGTGATTTTGAGTAAATTCATTTGTCGAGAGAGGAGCAAGCTATTTTTAGCTGACTGACATGGAGGAAGGAAATAACTGACTGAGAATTTATTGTAAATCCCACCGGTCGGCAGCGTTTTCTGACCATGCAGAAAAAGTGTTGCAGGGCCCCTTTAGAGGCCCACTTCCCAGATGCGTCACTGTTATTTTGGGGCCCACGTTGACGGAGGTACATGGCGTTGGCCAGGGCATCCGGGCCGGGGGGGGGACGAGGAGGCAAACCGCGTAGCTCGCGGACTTACTGGCCGAGACGCAGGACCCTCCTCAGGGTACCTTTCAGGCCACCATAAAGAAAAAACATAACAAGCAGGCATATATTGGAGGAGGAGGATACAACTTTATTGACGCCATGAAATGGGTCAGGTGAGGAGGGGGGGGGGGATGGGTGCAGGGAAAAGGTAGTCGATGGGCCCTCGGGCTGCTTTAGGTGGCCGAAAGTCCTTGCGCTTCGGCGACCCCCATGGCCCAGCAGCAGCACACCATCCGGAGTTGGTCGTCCGGTCGTGAGCTGCGCAAAGCAGCCTCCCATCGCTCCTGTCTCACAGCCCCCGCAAAGGGGGGATTTGGCTTGTTTGGACAATGGCGATATACGTGGTTAAAGTCGGCTTGCGGACTCGAGCAGAGACGACAATGGGGTAAGGCGTCACCCTGATGAATTTGGGAATTGATGAAGTGGGATATTAAAGTGCCCGTTTGGAGTCGGCGCCAAACGATTTGCTCAGCCTGGGACAGCGATTTATGGGCTGGTTGGTAGATTATGCGGGAATTGCGGTAATTTAAAGTAACTTCATGATAGGTGAGTAGGAATTCCCGCGCGCTGCGAAAGGAAGCGCACTGCCCGGGTTGACGAGAGCTCGGGCTTGCTCATGGGCGGCTGTGTTCGCGGGATGTCCACAATGCGCTAGAACCCACAAAATAGTGATTATTCGTTTAGGAGATGGAACGAATTGTAGGATACAGTAGGCAGGTGCATGAATTCGACGCATAGCAAAATTACGAATGGCCGTTTTTGAGTCTGAGAATATATACTCCGCCTGGGTGTGAGCAACAGCTAAAGCAATCCTAGCTTCTTCCGCCTCGATTGGTTGAGCGACTCGGTCGAAAGTGGCGCAACTAAGTAGCTTGTGGGCATTGTCTGAGACCGCCACTGCGAATGAAGGACGATGGGAGTATTCTGCGGCATCTACATGAGCGACCGGGGTCGAAGATGCGTAGCGCTTATGAAGCGACCTAGCCCTGGCTATTCTCTGGTCGTGATTATGGGCTGGATGGGTATTTTTGGGTAATGGTGGGATGAAGAGACTGTCGCTAACGCACTCGGGGGGTGAATTCGCGGGTGTGGTGCATCCTATGAGGTTGATTTTGAGGCGCTGAAGGAGCAGCCTTCCTGTTTCTGACTGGGAAAGACGGGTATTGTGGCTAATGAGGTGTGCTTCGACTAGTTAATCAATCGTGTTATGCACACCCAACTGGAGCAGTTTGCTCGTGACGGTACTCTTAGGAAGGTGCATAGCAGTTTTATATGCTGTGCGGATGAGGCGATCTACCTTATCTCTCTCGAGAGATGAACGGTGCAGATAAGGGAGGGAATAAGTCGTTTTACAGAGGCAGAATGCTTGTACAAGGCGGCGCGTGTCTGCTTCACGCATGCCCCTGTGGCGATTAGAAATCCTCTTTATGAGGGCGGATATATTCAGCACCGACATCGCACCTATAGCTATGGAATTGGAGCCGTTATTGGAAATGTGGAGGCCTAAAACTCTGATGTTGTTTACCTGAGGGATGAGTTGATCATCCATATATTGATATTGCCGGAGGAAAAGAGTCTTTGGGGCGAATGAGAAGTTCTGATTTAGGAGTTGAGCAGCTGAGGCCGATGCTCCAAGCGTGTTCTTGTACCGTTTCGGTCGCTCTTTGGAGAGTGTATTCGATTGTGCCACAGTTGCCCGTGGTGGTCCAAAGCGTGATGTCATCGGCGTCTGTAGGGCCGGTATGGTCGATAATTTCTGCGCGAGGGGGATTAGAGTTCTATTAAAAAGGAAAGGAGAGAGGACGGCCCCTACTTTAAATGCGAGAGCGTTAAGATCGACATTGGCAACGTTGACCCGACGAATGCAAAGAATAAAAATCAGGATCCCAGCAGGAATCGAACCCAAGCATTCTGCGTGGCAGTCAGGTATTCTACCAGAGCTACGCTACGTCTTGAAACAGCTTTGGAAAAGAGACACTATTCAGGGGCAATGCTGGTGCAACGTCAATTGTGGTTGCGGTGCTGGCTATCTAATTTTATAACAAAGCAATAAACATTACTTATGTAGCTCTATGATAGAGGCCGAACCATGAAAGTGAAATAACTAGAAGAATAAGGATGGGACAGGCACGTAGCCAGAATTTTTTTTCGGGGGGGGGGGGGGGGGGCAATGGCCTAATTGTTCGAAAGAAAGTATTTCCATGGCAAAAATAAAACAAAAGTTGCCGGGAATATACAAGGCCGGACAAATTTCGGGGGGGGGGGCGCCCCCCCCCTTGCCTACGTGCCTGGGATGGGATATATGGGGCTAATTCGGCAAGCATTATCAAATCATGAATGGTAGTCTACCACTATCCCTCAAGAGGAAGGTATATAACAGCTGCATCTTACCGGTACTTACCTACGGAGCAGAAACCTGGAGACTTACAAAGAGGGAGCAACGTAAAATGAGGACGACGCAGCGAGCGATGGAAAGGAAAATGATAGGTGTAACCTTAAGAGACAGGAAGAGAGCAGAGTGGGTCAGGGAACAAACGGGGGTTAAGGATATCATGGTTGAGATCAAGGAAGAAATGGATATGGGCCGGGCACGTAGCACGTCGGCAGGATAACCGGTGGTCATTAAGGGTAACTGACTGGACTCCAAGAGATGGCAAACGCGTGAGGGGGAGACAGAAAATTAGGTGGGTAGATGAGATTAAGAAGTTTGTAGGTATAACGTGGCAGCAGAAAGCAGAGGACCGGGTTGATTGGCGGAAGATGAGAGAGGCCTTTGCCCTGCAGTGGGCGTAGACAGGCTGATGATGATGATAGAGGCGTCATGCCGGGTTAACGTTAATTATGGTTCCACTGTTCACTCCGCTATTATGGAATCCTAATAAACATTACATTACACCATCACACCGTAAAGTGCACTTACGTTTCGATAATACTGACGTCTGTGCTCTGAAGTGAGTGCTGACAATACGCCAGACCATAAGTTATCCTTTAAACGCCAATGTCGTCTACGTGCCTGGTAAAGTCACGATGTGAACGCAGACATTTACGAAAACACATCGATCCACCTCGTAACGCTTGACACAAAGCCGAAAATATGCAGCATAGAACTACTTCCCGACTGCTTCGCGTGAAACCGATTCCCACAAGGCGTGGGATCTGCCGAATTTTTTTTTTTTACCCTTCCATGTTCTGTTACAAGCATCGGCACGATGCATTTTCAGAGGGGGGAAATGCCACGTGCACTTCTTTTGCTACTTTTATGTAAACGGTCCGTTACACGTATAAGCACAGGCTTTTGCAAGCCGCGCCCGAAGGTTTGGGAACGTCCCATATTGTGTGACAAGCCTCTTCTCTGTCTTCGTCTTTTGCGCTTTCAACCTGTGTCATGCCAGACCAACAAGCCCAAACAGCCACCCTATAGTGAATTCCCATATTACTTTAGAATCTTCTGATAAGTTTGTGCGCGTAAACACGAACAGTTGAGTTCATTCTGGGACTCATGCGGCCACCAGCGTAAGGGCTCGAATGTTTGATGCCGCATGTATAAATGCCGACGCACCTTACCGCAGATCAAACTATCGACGGCCGACGCTTTGTTCGCCGCTATCAGTGTGCAGCGTGTATTTCTTGTAGTTTGGCTTTTCCTTTCCCGGGCACAAGCCCATCCCCTCGATCAAATTGTAGCACTAATCTGGACTCCCGCGCATGCGGGCCTTGCCGGAAACGAGGCGGCTCATGCCAGTGCCCGAGGATTTACCGTCCGGGCACAAGCACCCGACGTGTCGCAACTCGCTACGGAGGAGGCACCGTTTACTGCGCGGGATGGGCTTATTTCATTCCATGACATCTGCACACACTACCGATTAGAACGTTTAACCTTTCTGCCACTCATTCGCAAATCCCCGCGCAAGTGCGAAATTCTGTGCCGACAGCTACAGACTCGCACCTTTCCTTCCCCTTACCTCCTACACCGCATTTATCC
>NC_051186.1:38237696-38314628 GCF_013339695.2 Rhipicephalus sanguineus | reverse complement strand
AGGTTGCGGTGCGCACCTAAGACTGGCCGCCAGTGGCCGATTTTTTTATTGCGATAGCAATTATATGGATACTAACGGCGGTTTTTGCCGTCGCCGTCATGTCCCGTATACGTATATGTACATAAAAGCCACAAATAAAAATAATTCAGAAGAAAACTTGTTGAAGAACGCGACCGGAGATTCGAACCTGCATCTCCTCGCTGCGCAACACAATGCCTTAGACAATTACGCCATGCGCCATTCAGGATACTAACGGACAGAATACAAACACACGCTGTGTTGGGTCAAAGGCACGGGACGCCACACAAAATTACGCGAGACGCGGGCCATGCTGCATCGTCGCCCGCGCTGCGTTTGCGTTGTTATCGCTGGCGACCCGATTTTTTGGTTGGAGCGCCCTGGTAGCGCCGCCCCGCACCCCGTGGCCCGTGGTGGGGCGAGCTAGTGGGAACGCTTTGGCTCTTGTATAGACCTTTTCATAGGAGCAGCCTTGAACCAGTGAGCTGCAGCAGGGCTAGAGACTATGCTCTCAGTGTTGCCATGGTGCTTTTGGGCTGTGCCGTTGCTGTGTTTGTGTTGCTTCAGTACGTGTTTGTGTGACTGTGTTATGCGCCTGTCTCCGATACGAAGTGATCATCATGGCAGAAAACTTACTGCCTTCGCATAGCAAGTCATCTGGCCATCAATGTGTCGTGTATACGGGTGAACGAACAAGCAGGAGAAGAGAAATATTTTAGGTGCAATTGTGTGTGCAAGCGTGTGTCCATGCGATGAGTGCAAGTGCGGCATGTTCGCGCTGCATCGTTTTCCTTCGTCGCCTGAATTGCGGCAGCAGTGGATGGCTTCAGTAAATCGGAAGAACTTCCGCGTGTCGCCATCGTCACGCCTCTGTCCCCGGTATTTCGTTGGCGGCAAGAAAACCGACAAGAACAACGTTCCCGTGCTGCATCCTCGATACGAAAGAAAGGTATGCAAGTCACTGATGACTCACCTAGTAACTCGTAATAATGTTGCGGATGTAGAGGGCGCATAGAAATTATATGAACGACTATACTCGGGGACAACTTTCTGTGGCAATGAAGGCAAAGCTACAGAGCCACAATGCACGTATCCTGCCGTTAATGAATGTAGTCCCACAGTTGCGTCAGTATTTTCTGCGTGAGATATATAAAATACCCCTTGATTTTCTACATGTAGCGTTTTGAGACGGAACGCACCGCACACAAGCGAGATATTCAATTGTGGGTGTGTTCCAATACTCACCGTAGACGGCTAAATAGACAGCTAAGTGGACAGCGGCCATCTTAAGTCCCATTCCAATTCTCACGTAGCCGGCAAAATAGACAGCTTCGAGAAAGACAAAAACGATGCAGGCTACTTTGCTGTCCAAACAAGATGGCGGCTCAGCGAACTGCTCGGATTATAGTGTACTAGAATATTCTCCTAGTGGCGCGTCCTCGAGGGAGGGACAATAGGCCGGTTCACGCCGGTCTAGAGGCGCGCGCTCGCTCCTTCGAGCGCGCGCCTCTAGACCGGCCGTGGCCGGTTGAAGCAAACGCCAGTAGACGCCACTGGTGGCGTTGCTGCGCCTTTTTCTAGTCGCCGAGCCGGTTCGGGCTGGTTTGGGCCGGTTCGGACGCGCTTTGCGACTGCTTACTTCGTTGGTCTGTAGTGCGACGCTATACTTTCAACGTGGTAGCACTTGTGAAAAAAACGGTGGACGACTTGTTTTTATTTTCTTTTTTTCTCAGACGCTTCTATGTACGATGCTAAAAGAAAGAGAGTCTCGTTGTACGCCGTGAAATGGTGTAAGGAAACGCCGGAATAATTTTGTTTAGATGCGGTTCTGTAACCGATAACAAAGTACAAAAATTTTATCACAATCAATGTGTCTGTCGAGGCCTTTATTTATTTGTACGCCTTCTGGCATAGGAACGCAGCGCAGACGTTGCTGTGCACTTTTATGTAGTTTGTGACCAGCACGCGATTTAAATGTGGTAGATATTGCGCCATAGAAGAAAAACAGGTCCATACATGCTGGGTTTGTGCAATGTATGATAAAAGTTGCGAACACATACTGCTGAGGCGATGTCCCGAACTGCAATGAACCCGCCGGTCTGCAGCCTTTACGCTAGCAGACGACGTTGTCGATACTAGTGTGTTGACGTGATTTTCAGAAACTTTCTTTACACTATACTACAGTAAATACAGTCTCTTCGTGCTGTAATAAAAGAATCCGTTGCATAAGGAACGCCTACAAACTCGGACAACGTCAAACGCACCGGGAGACAGCGGCCGGTCTACTAGAAAAAGGCGCAGCGGCGGCACCTGGTGGCGTCTACACAAACGGGCACGCGCGCCCCTTCCCGGACGCGTCACTAGGAAATTGTTCTAGTACACTATAGCTCGGATAGCTCGGATCTCGCCGGTATGGTCGTCTGTACACCAGTAGGCGCTTTTCCAGGCGCTCAATGTAAGCTACGTTAATTTTTTCGTAGGTTTGAACACGAAAGAGGCTAAAGAAAGAACATTTACGTTTGTTTTTCTTAGCTTTCTCTTCTCGACGCTAGGTGGCATCACGTCGCGCAGACGTCTTCTAGACGCGTTCCATTTGTCGGACAACATGACCTCGATGCTGTCTTCTAAGCTGTCAGCGTAGACTGTCTACGATGCTGTCCAGAATTGGAAGACAGCCTGTATTTCTTTTACTTTATGGGCACACTGCGCTTCTAACTCTCCGCTGACAGGAACGCCTCTAGCGGCCGCGCGCGCGTCCGTGGGGTGATGGAAGCTTTTGAACGCCGCGGCCGGCCACAACATTTGTGCCAGCTCCTTCGTCTTTTTCCGCAGCTTTGCGAAGCGTTTTTTTTTTTCTTTGTTGGCGGTCGTTCCATGGCTCAGCGTCGCAAAAACAATGTTTGTTGAGTCGTGGGCTGTCACAATACCTACATCGATTCACCTGGAACAAAGTTTTACCTCTTCCCGAAGGCTCACTGGGAGGAGAGACGCCAACGTTGGATACAATGTGTTCGCCGTGACAAGTAAGACTTCTCATTTTATTCGGTGCAGGGTGTTACGTTTATTCCATGGCAGAGGTGCCCATGAAATGAAACATTGTTTTAGACCTGCCTTAATTGTGATACACCCGTTAATCATGGTCTCCAAATGGCGATATACTTCTTTTCCACGCTGATACGGTATCGCGAAGACATTGTTTAATTCTAGTTCTTATTTCATGCTCAGCGTTGATGGAACAGACTGGGAGCCCACAGAAAATACCATAATTTTGCAGTAGGGATTTCGTGGGCAATGCTAAAGCCAGTGAACGGGACCACCCAGCCTGCCTCCCAATGATTTTTCCATCCCCTTACAAGAAGGCTGGAACAGCTCGCTCAAGTGAGCGTTACGAAAGGTGCGGTAACATTTAGGCGTGTTTTGTATGTTGTTTAGGTTCGACAGCGATAAATATTCATTTCGTTCTAGACGTGTTTGATTCACAGTTTATATCTTTAGGGCCGGTGTACCTTTAGCGTTTGTCATGCTCGTATGTTATTTTTGTTCGTTTACATAACAAAATCTTCGTGGTAAAACAAGTTTTCTATATCTCTGCAGGTACAAGGCCACTGCCGTATAGCGTGCTTGCACTAGCCGGCTATGCCTGCTCTGCAGTCGCAGGTCGCGTCAATGACACATCTGTTTCGAGAGAGCTTCAAAACAATAAAACAGAATTAAATAAAACGAGACTATTGAATGAAAATGCTTATTTACTTTCATGGCATTATGTACATGAGCTGCCTCGTACAGAAGCTTGCCTTTATCAATGATTACTGCCCTGAAAAATTATTCCAAACTTTTGACGGTCCGAAAACCAGCCAGCAGTTGCAGAGGAAATCACGCAGACGACACCATGCTTGCACAAGCAGCAGCGCGTATGGTCTGGGGGGGACGCTATCATCCCAAGGACGCGGAAACGGCCGCGTTGGCGCTGAACGCCGCCGCGCTGGTGGAGCCGCCAATGCAAAGGCAGTGTGCCCATAGGCTGACACTTCGCGTTTTTGCGTGCTTGAAAAAGTCGCGCCTTTTACCCGTACTATAGTGCCTAGAATATACTTACTAGTGTGCCGACCGCCGAGGGTTTCCAATGGGAGACGCTGGCACCGACGGTGATGCCTTCCACTGGACGCCACCAGACGGCGACACTCTTAGGGACCATGCTAACCGAGCGGCGCATCAAGCCAAGCGTGCGCGTTGCACGCGCGTCGCTGAATTGCGCTGCGGATGCCCGTTCCACGGCCGCGTTTCTTTTTTTTTCATGTAGCGGCCGTGCCCGTTCGTAAGCGTAGTCGGTTGTGATCACGGAGTTAAGAAATATTCCGTTGCTGTAAACTTGTGGGGCGTTGTCGCTTTCGAGCGAGTAGCTTATGGTGTGTCCGCGTGTCATTGCTAGGTTTCTTTTCTGTTCGCGCGCTTCGCACTTGTTTCTGTTCACAGAACCGCGATGTGGTCGGAGAAAACGAGGCGTAAATACAGCACCTGTTTTGTCCCATATTGTACGAGTGGCTACCGCTCAAACAATGAGCGGTTCTCATTATTCAGCGCTCCTGTGGACGCAGAGATTTAATTAAGTTTAGCCGAGTGGGAGAATAATATAAAGAGCACAAATCGAAGACTAACTCCGGCGGCTGTCGTTTGTGAGAAGAACTTCAATAATTGCTACACTGAGCATCGTTAGGTGATTACATAGATAATTAGTAAAATATGTGTCGTTAGGTGATTAAATAGATAATTAGTAAAATATGTGTCGTTAGCTGATTAAATAGATAATTAGTAAAATATTTGTCCTTAGGTAAATAAACAGATCATTAGTAAATGTAAGGTAATTAGCTGCAAATTGCCGTGAATTTAGCATTTGTAGTCATGTTTCGCATATAATAGAATTTTTCGAAGAAACAGCCGGTATCGCGCAGCGTATTAATGATAACTGTGCGTACGATCGCTTGTTAGTGCTACGAAATCACATTCCTTCGATTACGCATTGCACCCCAACCAACGTTCCGTAGCGCAAAACTGCATTGGGACAGCCCGTCGGCGTCTCTCATAGGCGCGCGCGTCGGCTAGAGACGCCGCTCGGCATAGCATGGTCCCTACGGCTATCGTCGTCTGGTGGCCGCCGGTGGAAGGCATCATTCTCCGTGCCACCGCGACGCCCGCGGTCGGCACACTAGTAAGTATATTCTAGGCACTATACCCGTACCTTAGACGCTAAGCAGCGTTTGCGTGGAAATGCAACGCTAGCCATCACTTTCCACGGCGTTAGGAGACGCGCGCCAAACCGGACTACTTCGCGTAGCAGTACATGTGCAGACGCTCCGCCCCCGTAGCTTTCCCTTCATTGCCACAGAAAGTTGTCCCCGACTATAGTAGCGCCCTCATGGTTATGTAAGGAGTGGTCGAGAATAAACTGGGGCTTTTGGAACGCGACTCTCGAGTGGACGGGTCTCTTGTGAAGCGCTGCGCTGACGGCGCGTTCTAGGGCATTGCCCTTGCCAGCAGAGCGTCTCAACATGGTGTGAGAAGCGGGATCCTGCCACTAAGATGGATACCGAGACTTCAAGTTCTGCTGCTTCCATTAGCGCCAGCGTTTCCCTTCGCTCTCCGCCGCCGTTCAACTTCGACAACGCAGGTAAGCGGCCGACATGGATTCAACAGTTCGAAGTCTTCTTCGCGTCAGGCCTAGCGTCTGCTGCCGAAGAAACAAAAAAAATTGGGGGACGCTTAAGCTTCGCCTTTAAGAGTTGAAAGCGATAGCGAAATCCGGCCCCATCCTCATCGTGCTCTGTTTCGCTTGTCGTTATGTTCAGTCGCCCGGTCTCACACACACGCATACACACATACACTCGACATACCTATGGGCACACTGCGTTTCTAAATCTCCGCTGACGGGAACGCCTCTAGCAGCGGCGCGCGCGTCCGTGGGGTGATAGCTTTCGAACGCCGCGGCCGGTGGCAGCTTTCGTGCCAGCTCCTTCGTGTTCTTCCGCAGTTTTGCAAAGCGTTTCTTATTTGGCGGTCGTTCCATGGCTCAGCGTCGCAGCAACAAAGTTTGTTGTGTTGTGGGCTGTCACAATACCTACAGCAATTCACCTGGAACAAAGTTTTACCGCTTCCCGAAGGCTCACTGGGAGGAGAGACGCCAACGTTGGATACAACTTGTTCGCCGTGACAAGTAAGACTTGTCATTTTATTCGGTGCAGGTTGTTACGTTTATTCTATGTGAGAGACGCCCTTGGAATAAAACATTTTTTCAGACCTGCCTTAATTGTGCTACACCCATAAATCATGGTCTTCATATGGCAATATTTTTTTTTCTTTTTTCACGCTGAATCGGTGTTGCGAAGACATTGTTTAATTCTAGACTGGGAGCCCACAGAAAATAGCAGAATTTGCAGTAAGCATTTCGTGGGCGATGCTAAGACGAGTGAACAGGAGCACCCAGCCTACCTCCCAACGATTTTCCCATCCCCTTACAAGAGGGCAGGAACAGGTCGCTCACGTGAACGTTAGGAAAGGTGCGATAACATTTATGCGTTTTGCATGTTGTTTAGGCTTGACAGCAATGAATATTCCTTTCGTTCTAGACGTATTCATTCACAGTTTATTTCTTTAGGGCTAGTGTAATGTACCTCTGCAGGTACACGGCCACTGCCGCAGCGTGCGTGCTTGCACCAGCCGGTTATGCCTGCTCTGGAGTCGCAGGTCGCGTCAATGACGCATCTGTTTCGAGAGAGCTTAGAAAAATAATGAAATAAAACTAGACCATTGACTAAAACGCTTACTTACTGTCAACTTCATTGTATTCGATGGTGCGTTGATGCGCGTTTGAGACACACTGGCCTTTCACCACGCTTCCGTTCGCAGAGACGAGTTTATTAGGTACATGACCTGCCTCGTACAGAAGCTTGCCTTTATCAATGTTTACTCCCCTGAAAAATTTATCCAAACCTTCGACGGTCTGAACACAAGCCAGCAGTAACAGAAGAACGCACGCAGACGACACTCAAGCGGCCGCTCGTGCGGTCTGGGAGGGAACGCTATTGACGCTATCACTCCAGGGACGCGTAAACGGCCGCGTTGGCGCTGAACGCTGCCGCGCTGGTGAAGCCGCCTATGCAAGCGCAGTGTGCCCATAGTAAAGGTAGGGGTTTCCGCCCTCTTCAACAACACTTTTATGACAACAGCGCACCCACTACGTGTGCGTAAGAGAAGGCGCGCACTAATGTGTATGCCCTTTGTAATGGGGGGCATGCTTTAAACCAGCAGCAATTACCCGCGCGATACTTTTTCGAAGTTGCGATGCACCCACTACGTGTTCGTAAGGGAATACACGCAGTAATGTGCGTGCCTTTTGTTATGGGTGGCAGGCTTTAAACCACCAACTCGTTATGCAGTTCACATGGTGTGACGGCCGATGGCAATATACGCTTGTACCCCGTTTTACTATTACATCTCGTACTGTGACACCTGTACACAGGACGCGTATATTTGTGACGCATTAAAATTAATATCAGTGCAGTTCCCAGCAATGAAGTGGCTCTGTGGTCTCCGGCTTCCTGCAAACTAAACAATAGGTCTCCCCAAGGAACGAATAAGCCCTTTTCCGGAGACAATCGAACATGTTTTTCTTGACTGCTGGGATGCTGGTCTCGTTGTTCAACGGACTTTAAAAAAGGATTTGCCCCTTGACGCCTTCGGCATCAGATTTCTCCCAGTTGAAAATGAGGAAGGGGTACCGTTCGATCTAGTTATGTTACTGGGCCTGCACGGTATATGGCAGTCTAGAATGGCGGTGCGCGATGCTGATAATAATGCATGTCCGGTTCGACACTACTTCTTTGAATCTATATGTTCATTAGTGGAAACACAAAAGGTTCAGCAAGATGTACCTGAATGGCTTCATCAAGCAGAAAGCCTTCTACAGATGAAGTAATTTTAAGAAGCCTGCAAACTCTGATACTTGCGTAGTTTTTATTTTCCTTTTTCTTGTTCTTTGTTCGGTATATATTTGTTTGTCACTGCAGTATGTACAGGCTGTTTCACACTTAGGGGAAAATTCGGAGCGCTTTGCAACGTGCTCCGAGATTTTCCCCTAAGTGTGAAACAGCCTGCACATAGGCAATAAAGAAAGAAAAGGAGTAGCTCTGTGGTAGAACACCTGCTTGCCACGCAGACGGCCTGCGATCGATTCTCACTCGAACCTAAGATTTTTTTATTATTTATTTTGTACAAGATGATTTTTCGCTCACAACCAACGACGCCGACACCGGAATTTCTGCGGAACGAGCTCTTTAACACTGTCGCGTTAAAAGTCCGTCCCTTTCTCTACTGCATGGGTCCTCAAGCTCGTGTTATTTTTTCGTCTCTCACGACTGACATGGAAGCTTATGCCTCATACGACGTAGTCAGGGAAAAGTTCAACGGATACTTTGTTCACCCGGTCAATGAAGTCTACGAGTCCAGCCGGTTACACAAACGCAATCAGCTGCCCGGAGAGACTGTAGACGCGTTCTATACAGTGCTCAAAAACATGGTGAAGAAGTGCAACTACCCTCTCACGGTAGAAGATCGTCTCGTGCGCGACCGTTTTGTCGTGGGTCTGCTGAATTCCCGCCTGTCGGACCAGCTCTGCCGCGTCTCGAAGCTCACTCTTCAAGATGCGCTGACTCAAGCTCGCCAGCACGAAGACACTGAAAAGGAGAAACAAGCCCGGAGTTCTCAAGCAAATCCTTTCAACATAGACGCTCTTGGAAAGCAGCAAGCCAGTGCCCACAGCTCAGACGCGTCTCAACGCTGCTCTCGTCCAGAAGATAACCAGCAACGCGTCTCATTGAGCGCTTCGTGCGACTACTGCGGTTACTTGCCGCACTCTCGCCAAGACTGCCCGCCGAAGAAGGCTACATGCAACTTATGCCACAAGAGAGGACACTTCGCTGCAGTTTGCCGTTCCAGGAAGAAGCGTCTCAGCCACATTGAGCTGCTCGCAGTAAACGCCTCCTGCGAACTTGGTCGTTTCGTCAGCGTGGAAGTCGATGGACGCGCTCTTCGCTTCAAAGTGGACTCGGGTGCCGATGTGTCAGTATTCTCCAAGCTGGATGCACAAGCAGGATTCCACCAGGTGCGTCTCTCTGAAAGCTCGCAAGAGTATACAACGTTTATTACTCCGTTCGGACGCTACTGCTACAGCCGCCTGCCCTTTGGAATAACGTCTGCTCCGGAAGTTTTCCAGCGTCAGATGTATCGCATTCTTGAAGGAACCGATCGAAGGATGCGTCAACATGGTTGACGATATTCTGTTGTTCGGCAGAGATAGGGCGGAGCACGACCGCCGTCTTCGGATGTTCTTCAGAAACTTCATGATGGATGGATCACTTTGAATGCCTCCAAATGCGCCTTCGGTGTTTCAGCAGTCAAATTTCTTGGCCTCATCGCAACTGCTGATGGCGTGGCACCTGACCCAGACAAGCTAGCTGCCATTAGGGAGTTGCAGCCTCTGATTGACTTGGCTCGAGCTCGACGCTTCCTCGGCATGCTCAACCACATTGGACGCTTCTTGCCGAACCTCTGGACTGTGACGGCACCTATTAGGCTGCTGCTGAACAAGGATACTACTTGGAACTGGGGACCTGCTCAATCCACAGCCTTTGAGTCGCTGAAACAAATGGTGACTTCAAGTGTATGTGTAGCCAGGTATAACCCTGAGCTTACATAAATTGCATCTGCAGACACTAGCTCTTATGGACTTGGAGCCGTACTTTTGCAAGATCCACCAAATGGTGAAAGACGTGCAGTCGCTTCTGCATCAAGAGTTCTCACAACTGCAGAGCAGAAATACAGCCAAATCGAAAAGGAAGCTCTGGGTGCTGCGTGGGCGGTCCGAAGATTCGACGAGCTCTTGCGGGGCCTCCAGTCTATCATTGCGACCGATCACCAACCGCTTGTCAAGCTGCTTGGTTCCGCTGACCTCGACGTCATGCCTCGTAGGGTGCAACGTTTTCGGATACGACTGCTTCCGTACCAGTTCTCCGTCATATACATGCCAGGCAACTTCCTAGCCACTGCAGACACGCTGTCCAGGGACCCTCAAGTTTCACCTCCAGTTTCAGCAAACGTGGAACTCTTCGTATCCCAGGTACTTGCGGCTCTTCCCTCTACTTTGGAAGTACGTCTTGATAACTTTAAAACCCAGCAGGCTGTGGATGGAGAATGTGCTAACCTGGTAGAATACTGCGCTAGAGGCTAACCCAGAGAAGATTGGTTGCCCCTTAACATGACTCCTTTTTGGAAACATCGCAGCAACTTCTCTGTCTGTGAAGGATTGCTAATGATGGGTGAACGGCTCGTTGTACCAAATGTCTTGCGCAAGAACATGCTGGAAACGCTGCATGATTGTCATTAAGGCATCAACCGGTGTTTGGCTTGAGCCAGAAGTTCGCTCTCGTATCAGTAGCCAACTCAAGACAGCCATATATCCAACTCTCGCTCTTGTGATACCACTAGAATCCAGCCATCTGAGCCTCTAATCTGCACTAAGACTCCCTCATCACCTTGGGAGCAAGTCTCCTTGAATTTATTTTATCTGGATGGTCAAGATTTCATGCTTGTAGTGGACTACCGCTCCAGATATCCGGAAGTTATATCACTGCGATCCACGTCGGCTGATGCGGTCATCTTTGCAACTAAAAGCATTTTTACACGACATGGCATTCCAGATACAGTGATCACCGACAATGGGCCACAGTTTGCTTGCACAGCATTTCAGAACTTTGCCGAGGTATATGGATTCCGGCACGTTACAAGTAGTCCCCGTTATCCGAAATCCAACGGGGAAGTAGAGCACATGTTCCGCACCATTAAGGACATGTTTAAAAAAGCCAATGATCCATTCTTGGCATTACTCGCTAACCGTAACACCTCTAATCCGGAACACCCCTAATCTGAGCAGCCTTCCGGTAAGGACATTGTTAGGGCAGAGTGTCGGTATTCTACCTGTGTTGTGCTTGCTTGTACCACTGGTGTTGCTTCTTTTGCTCGGCACAACCTCCCCCAAAAATTGACTTCATTGCAAAATTGTTTACCTGTAGTAATCAGTTTAGCAGCTATTAAAAAAGAGCGATGCTTGTTTCCGGATACGCAGCGCAAGAAGTCCTCAGAAGAGAACGACACAACGAGCAGCGATCGAGACATCCATCGCTCTTCTCGCCGCGAAAAACGAGTAAGTGAAGTGCAATCTGCTATTGTGCTGCCTTGTGTTTTCATTCATACGTTTTAAATTATGGGCGAAGGTGACCTCCTTTCTAATTCCTTTGCGGTCATAACCTTCCACCCGCGTTGTCGCCGGTTGTAGCGCAGGGTTTTTCAGGCACGCAGGTGTGCACGCCAGAAGCTTCCGTCTGCTGCGTTGTCTGCAAAATGCTGAATCCCTGATCTGGAGAACTTGCTAGGTGGTAATGGCTGGCTCGTTGCTGTACATCCTCTCGAGAAGAGCAGAACACTATTTTAAGAAACAGAGACAAATAAAAAATGACACAATTAACAGAGGCTCTCAACTCCAACTCAACCTTTTATTGAAGTGGAAGTCATATCTAACTGCTGCCTTGACAAGCCACGCTTGCGCAGACGAGAGGAATTTTTTTTCGGAAAAAAAAATTCGAGCCGTCATGTGTGAGAGCAAATATCATGGAAAGGCTAAAACATGACTACGCTAAGCACTAAAATGCAAGCGCTGATCGACCAGGTTGAACGGGCAGCTTTGGCCAGTGGGGCCCTCGGCTAAGACTCCCCCCATAAGAATCACTCATTCTTCAATAAAGTTAATTCTGTTCTGCGTAAAGAACAACGCTCACACAACCGATACAAAAATCCATTAGAGACGACAAAAAAAGTTCCATCGACCTTGAGGCCATCCTATCGCACGCGAACACATGAACACGCGCAGACAACAATCGCTAACAACCGTTTTTGTAATGGACAGGAGACGAATGACGTCGACCTTTGAGCTATCACGTGAGTAGGCAACGGCACCCCAGTTCTAAAGAAAACACGCGAAAGAGATAGTGACCGCATGTGTTTCCGTTTTTCTGTTTAAATTTTCCATCGTTCCCAAAATATTCCAGTTCCTCCTTCCCTGTATGGGCTTTCGTCTTGCACGGATGGAGAAACTCACATTTTCCTCGTCACTTTCGACATAGCCAGGGGTCCCGAAGAATGCGCCCTCAAATTCCGCTCGGTACTTGCTGTCACAGCTTTCTATCGTTATAGGTAGGTGCAAATTGGCCCTTTCATAGCTCGCTAAACCCCACGATGATACATCGGCCGACTTACCCCTAGTACGCGTGCCCAGACTAGCCACAAGAAACCGGAGAACACAACACTTGGAGAGCATGCCACAAGCCTGCTACTCGTCCAATTCACCTCGCAGGTACGAACTTGCCGGGCAGAAAGTTTTGTCGTCCTTATGGACCAAGCGTCTCTTGCATTGACACCTTCTCCAGTGCGCATACGAGACATTGACGTCATTGAGGAAGCACGCTGACGGAACCCTAAGGATGTTTCGATTTTCTCCGCCGCACGGGTTACGGTGCTCGTCTGCAGACTCGAAAAACTTGGGTGCGAACCCAGCTGTGGTCTTTGCGTTTTGGTGGAGTCGAAATGCTAGAGGGCCCCGCACTCCACGATGTCGATGCACATTAAAGAACCCCAAGTGGTTGAAGTGATCCGAAGCTGAGAGTAGGTTTGTTAAGCCAAAATAAATAAGATGTAGATATCTTATTTTCAGTTTTTGTGGCGTAATAATGTAGAGCACACAAGAAATACCTTGGAAATGGGCCGGTAACCCATCTTTGCTCTCATGGAGCAGGAGTAGCAGTGGCTAAATGTGTGCGCTCACCCATGCATCCATATATAGTATACATAAGCAAGCGGATACGGGCCGTACCAACAGCAGTAGTGCGGGGCTACCGTTGTGTCCAGCAGCGCAGTAACAAATGCGTCCTTGTGCTTATACCCCGCGGTGTCCACACTGACTGCTCTGTTGTACTGGCGACATTTTGCACGTAAAGCTCTGCCTCATGCTTTCCTGCATTCCTCATGGTGCGCTGGATGCACATTTTTAGGCGAAGGCGTTGTGTACGAGGCCATGTTGAGTTGTTGCGCACTTGGGTTCTCGTGTTTTCGTCTGGAGCCACGGCCCCAACACCAATACGTTCGAGTATGTCACCGCCCGCCTTCACTGTCCAAAGCCTAGCGTACTGCATCGACAAGTGTGGGTCTCATAGTTCTTCTACGATGTTGTGCACCCCGAATTTGAGCAGCCTTTCGGTAGGGGCATTGTTAGAGCAGAGTGTGGGTATTCTACCTGTGTTGTGCTTGTTTATACCATGGGTGTTGCTTCTATTCCTGGGCACAAGTTCCCCCCAAAATTGAGTTCATTGGAAAATCGTTTACCTGTTGTAATCAGTTTAGCAGCTACTAAAAAAGAGCGATGCTTGTTGTTTCGGGATACGCAGCGCAAGACCTCGCAAGGGAACCGCACAAACAGCAGCGACCGAGACGCAAATCCCTCGTCGCGTCGCGAAAGACGAGTAAGTCAAGTGCAATCATGCTATTGCGCTGCCTTGTGTTTCCATTCATACGTTTTAAATCATGGGCGAAGGTGACCTCCTTACTTAGTCCTTTGCGGCAATAACCTTCCGCCCGCGTTGTCGCCGGTCTGGTCCGAAACGTGTCTCCCAATTTTAGGCACCGCGCAAGACCGCACTCATAATCTCGAATTGACCGCAATATATTTATATGGCTCCGTTCTCTTCTACTCCAGTTGATTAGAGATACTTTGAAACTCTGTCTTGCCGCTCAAAACATTCACTAGGTTGGAGCGCAGGGTTTTTAGCGGACGAAGGTGTGCACGCCAGAAGCTTCCGTCCGCTGCGTTGTCTGCACAAATGCTGCATCCCTCATCTGAAGAGCTTGCTTCAGGTGGTAATGGCTCGCTCGTTGTTTGTACATCCTCTGGAGAAGAGCAGAACACTAATTTTAAGAAACAGACAAAGACAAAAATGACACAAAAGAGGCTCTCAACTCCAACTGAACCTTTTATTGAAGTGGAAGTCATATCTAACTGCTGCTTTGACAAGCCACGCTTGCGCAGACGAGAGGGATTTTTTTTTTTCGGAAAGAAAAATTCGAGCCATCATGTGTGAGAGCAAAGATCATGGAAAGGCTAAAACATGACTACGCTAAGCACTAAAATACAAGCGCTGATCGACCAGGTTCAATGGGCGGCTTAGGCCGGTGCGGCCCTCGGCTAAGACTCCCCCCATAAGAATCACTCATGCTTCATTAAAGTTAATCTCTTCTTTTATGGTCTGCGTAAAGCACGACGCTCACATAACCAATACGAAAAATCTAGTACGGACGACAAAAATAAATTCCACCGAACTTGAGGCCATCCTATCACACGCGAACACATGAACACGCGCAGACAACAACCGCTAACAACCGTTTTTGTAATGGAGAGGAGATGAAAGACGTCGACCTTTGAGCTATCACGTGAGTAGGCAACGGCACCCTAGTTCTAAAGAAAACACACGGAAGAGACAGTAAGCGCACGTGTTTCCGTTGTTCTCTTTATTTTCCATCGTTTCCTATATTTCCCGGTTCCTCGTTCCCTATGTGGGCTTTCATCTTGCACGGATGGAGAAACTCAGATTTCCCTTGTCACTTTCGACATAGCCAGGGGTCCCGAAGAATCCGCCCTCAAATTCCGCTGGGTACTGGCTGTTACAGCTTTGTATCGTTATAGGTAGGTGTAAATTGGCCTTTCATAGCTCGCTAAACCCCACGATGATACATCGGCCGGCTTACCCCTAGTACGCGTGCCCAGACGAGCCACAGGGAACCGGAGCACACAACACCTGGAGAGCATGCTACAAGCCTGCTACTCGTCCAGTTTTCCTCGCAGGTACGAACATGCACAACAAAGATTTGTCGTCCTAATGTAACAAGCTTGCGTCTCTTGCATTGAGAACATCTCCAGTGCGCATACGAGACATTGACGCCACGGAGGAAGCACGCTATGTCGATGCACATTAAAGAACCCCAAGTGGTTGAAGTGATCCGAAGCTATCTGTTATCTAGAAATGTGCCTGTTGAAGAGAGTAGGTTTGTTAGGCTAGAATAAATAAGATGTAGATATTTTATTTACAGTCTTTGTGGCGTAATAATGCGGAGTACACAAGAAATACCATGCAAATGGGCCCGTAACCCATCTTTGCTCTCATGATGCAGGAGTAGCAGCGGCTAAATGTGTGAGCTCACCCATGCATCCATATATAGTATACGTAAGCAAGCGGATACGGGCCGTACCAACAGCAGCAGTGCGAGGCAACCGTTGTGTCCAGCAGCGCAGTCGCAAATGCGTCCTTGTGCTTATACCCCGCGGTGTCCACACAGACTGCTCTGTTGTACTGGCCACATTTAGCACGTAAAGCTCTGCCTCATGCTTTCGTGCATTCCTCATGGTGCGTTGGATGCACATTTTTAGGCGAAGGCTTTGTGTACGAGGCCTTGTTGAGTTGTTGCGCACTTGGGTTCTCGTGTTTTCGCCTGGAGGCACGGCCCTAAGACCAATCCGTTCCAGTATGTCACCGCCCGCCTTCATTGTCGAAAGCCTAGCGTGCTGCATCGACAAGTGTGCATCTCATAGTTCTTCTACGATGATGTGCACCCCGAATCTGAGCAGCCATTCGGTAGGGGCATTGTTAGGACAGAGTGTGGCTATTCTACCTGTGTTGTGCTTGCTTGTACCACTGGTGTTGCTTCTTTTGCTGGGCACAAGTTCCCCCCAAAACTGAGTTCATTGGAAAATTGTGTACCTGTAGTAATCAGTTTAGCAGGTATTAAAAAAGAGCGATGCTTGTTGTTTCCGGATACGCAGCGCAAGACCTCGCAAGGGAACCGCACAAACAGCAGCGACCGAGACGCAAATCCCTCGTCGCGTCGCGAAAGACGAGTAAGTCAAGTGCAATCTGCTATTGCGCTGCCTTGTGTTTCCATTCATACGTTTTAAATTATGGGCGAAGGTGACCTCCTTACTTAGTCCTTTGCGGCAATAACCTTCCGCCCGCGTTGTCGCCGGTCTGGTCCGAAACGTGTCTCCCAATTTTAGGCACCGCGCAAGACCGCACTCATAATCTCGAATTGACCGCAATATATTTATATGGCTCCGTTCTCTTCTACTCCAGTTGATTAGAGATACTTTGAAACTCTGTCTTGCCGCTCAAAACATTCACTAGGTTGGAGCGCAGGGTTTTTAGCGGACGAAGGTGTGCACGCCAGAAGCTTCCGTCCGCTGCGTTGTCTGCACAAATGCTGCATCCCTCATCTGAAGAGCTTGCTTAGGTGGTAATGGCTCGCTCGTTGTTTGTACATCCTCTCGAAAAGAGCAGAACACTATTTTAAGAAACAGAGAACAGAGACAAAGACAAAAATGACACAAAAGAGGCTCTCAACTCCAACTGAACCTTTTATTGAAGTGGAAGTCATATCTAACTGCTGCATTGACAAGCGACGCTTGCGCAGACGAGGGGGATTTTTTTTTTCGGGAAAAAAAAATTCGAGCCATCATTGTGAGAGCAAATATCATGGAAAGGCTAAAACATGACTACGCTAAGCACTAAAATACAAGCGCTGATCGACCAGGTTCAATGGGCGGCTTAGGCCGGTGCGGCCCTCAGATAAGACTACCCCCATAAGAATCACTCGTGCTTCATTAAAGTTAATCTCTTCTTTTATGGTCTGCGTAAAGCACGACGCTCACACAACCGATACGAAAAATCTAGCACGGACGACAAAAAGAAATTCCACCGAACTTGAGGCCATCCTATCCCACGCGAACACATGAACACGCGCAGACAACAACCGCTAACAACCGTTTTTGTAATGGAGAGGAGATGAAAGACGTCGACCTTTGAGCTATCACGTGAGTAGGCAACGGCACCCTAGTTCTAAAGAAAACACACGGAAGAGACAGTAAGCACACGTGTTTCCGTTTTTCTCTTTAATTTTCCATCGTTTCCTATATTTCCCGGTTCCTCGTTCCCTATGTGGGCTTTCATCTTGCACGGATGGAGAAACTCAGATTTCCCTTGTCACTTTCGACATAGCCAGGGGTCCCGAAGAATCCGCCCTCAAATTCCGCTGGGTACTGGCTGTTACAGCTTTGTATCGTTATAGGTAGGTGTAAATTGGCCTTTCATAGCTCGCTAAACCCCACGATGATACATCGGCCGGCTTACCCCTAGTACGCGTGCCCAGACGAGCCACAGGGAACCGGAGCACACAACACCTGGAGAGCATGCTACAAGCCTGCTACTCGTCCAGTTTTCCTCGCAGGTACGAACATGCACAACAAAGATTTGTCGTCCTAATGTAACAAGCTTGCGTCTCTTGCATTGAGAACATCTCCAGTGCGCATACGAGACATTGACGCCACGGAGGAAGCACGCTATGTCGATGCACATTAAAGAACCCCAAGTGGTTGAAGTGATCCGAAGCTATCTGTTATCTAGAAAGGTGCCTGCACATTAAAGAACCCCAAGTGGTTGAAGTGATCCGAAGCTATCTGTTATCTAGAAATGTGCCTGTTGAAGAGAGTAGGTTTGTTAGGCTAGAATAAATAAGATGTAGATATTTTATTTACAGTCTTTGTGGCGTAATAATGCGGAGTACACAAGAAATACCATGCAAATGGGCCCGTAACCCATCTTTGCTCTCATGATGCAGGAGTAGCAGCGGCTAAATGTGTGAGCTCACCCATGCATCCATATATAGTATACGTAAGCAAGCGGATACGGGCCGTACCAAACGCAGCAGTGCGAGGCAACCGTTGTGTCCAGCAGCGCAGTCGCAAATGCGTCCTTGTGCTTATACCCCGCGGTGTCCACACAGACTGCTCTGTTGTACTGGCCACATTTAGCACGTAAAGCTCTGCCTCATGCTTTCGTGCATTCCTCATGGTGCGTTGGATGCACATTTTTAGGCGAAGGCTTTGTGTACGAGGCCTTGTTGAGTTGTTGCGCACTTGGGTTCTCGTGTTTTCGCCTGGAGGCCACGGCCCTAAGACCAATCCGTTCCAGTATGTCACCGCCCGCCTTCATTGTCGAAAGCCTAGCGTGCTGCATCGACAAGTGTGCATCTCATAGTTCTTCTACGATGATGTGCACCCCGAATCTGAGCAGCCATTCGGTAGGGGCATTGTTAGGACAGAGTGTGGCTATTCTACCTGTGTTGTGCTTGCTTGTACCACTGGTGTTGCTTCTTTTGCTGGGCACAAGTTCCCCCAAAACTTGAGTTCATTGGAAAATTGTTTACCTGTAGTAATCAGTTTAGCAGGTATTAAAAAAGAGCGATGCTTGTTGTTTCCGGATACGCAGCGCAAGACCTCGCAAGAGAACCGCACAAACAGCAGCGACCGAGACGCACATCCCTCCTCGCGTCGCGAAAGACGAGTAAGTCAAGTGCAATCTGCTATTGCGCTGCCTTGTGTTTCCATTCATACGTTTTAAATTATGGGCGAAGGTGACCTCCTTACTTAGTCCTTTGCGGCAATAACCTTCCGCCCGCGTTGTCGCCGGTCTGGTCCGAAACGTGTCTCCCAATTTTAGGCACCGCGCAAGACCGCACTCACAATCTCGAATCGACCGCAATATATTTATATGGCTCCGTTCTCTTCTACTCCAGTTCATTAGAGATACTTTGAAACTCTGTCTTGCCGCTCAAAACATTCACTAGGTTGGAGCGCAGGGTTTTTAGCGGACGAAGGTGTGCACGCCAGAAGCTTCCGTCCGCTGCGTTGTCTGCACAAATGCTGCATCCCTCATCTGAAGAGCTTGCTTAGGTGGTAATGGCTCGCTCGTTGTTTGTACATCCTCTCGAAAAGAGCAGAACACTATTTTAAGAAACAGAGAACAGAGACAAAGACAAAAATGACACAAAAGAGGCTCTCAACTCCAACTGAACCTTTTATTGAAGTGGAAGTCATATCTAACTGCTGCCTTGACAAGCGACGCTTGCGCAGACGAGGGGGATTTTTTTTTTCGGGAAAAAAAATTCGAGCCATCATTGTGAGAGCAAATATCATGGAAAGGCTAAAACATGACTACGCTAAGCACTAAAATACAAGCGCTGATCGACCAGGTTCAATGGGCGGCTTAGGCCGGTGCGGCCCTCAGATAAGACTACCCCCATAAGAATCACTCGTGCTTCAATAAACTTAATCCCTTCTTTTCTGTTCTCGTAAAAAACGACACTCACACAACCGATACAAAAAATCTATCGCGGACGACAAAAAAAAAATTCGATCGACCTTCGGGCCATCCTATCCCAGGCGAACACATGAACACGCGCACACAACAATCAGTAACAACCGTTTTTGTAATGGACAGGAGATGAATGAAGTTGACCTTGGAGCTATCACATTTGTAGGCAACGGCACCCTAGTTCTAAAGAAAACACACGGAAGAGACAGTAAGCGCACGTGTTTCCGTTGTTCTCTTTAATTTTCCATCGTTTCCTATATTTCCCGGTTCCTCGTTCCCTATGTGGGCTTTCATCTTGCACGGATGGAGAAACTCAGATTTCCCTTGTCACTTTCGACATAGCCAGGGGTCCCGAAGAATCCGCCCTCAAATTCCGCTGGGTACTGGCTGTTACAGCTTTGTATCGTTATAGGTAGGTGTAAATTGGCCTTTCATAGCTCGCTAAACCCCACGATGATACATCGGCCGAATTAACCCTAGTACGCGTGCCCAGACGAGCCACAGGGAACCGGAGCACACAACACCTGGAGAGCATGCCACAAGCCTGCTACTCGTCCAGTTTTCCTCGCAGGTACGAACATGCACAACAAAGATTTGTCGTCCTAATGTAACAAGCTTGCGTCTCTTGCATTGAGAACATCTCCAGTGCGCATACGAGACATTGACGCCACGGAGGAAGCACGCTGACGGAACCCTACGGATATTTCGATTGAGTCCGCCGCAGGGTTTACGGTGCTCGTCTGCTGACCCCAAAAGCTTGGGTGCGAACCCAGCTGTGGTCTTCGCATTTTGGTGGAGTCGAAATGCTAGAGGGTCCCGCACTCCACGATGTCGATGCACATTAAAGAACCCCAAGTGGTTGAAGTGATCCGAAGCTATCTGTTATCTAGAAAGGTGCCTGTTGAAGAGAGTAGGTTTGTTAGGCTAAAATAAATAAGATGTAGATATTTTATTTACAGTCTTTGTGGCGTAATAATGCGGAGTACACAAGAAATACCATGCAAATGGGCCGGTAACCCATCTTTGCTCTCATGGTGCAGGAGCAGCAGCGGCTAAATGTGTGAGCTCACCCATGCATCCATATATAGTATACGTAAGCAAGCGGATACGGGCCGTACCAACGGCAGCAGTGCGAGGCAACCGTTGAGTCCAGCAGCGCAATCGCAAATGCGCCCTTGTGCTTATACCCCGCGGTGTCCACACAGACTGCTCTGTTGTACTCAAGGAGGTTTAAATAAAACTTGCTGGAGTGGAGGCCGCCTATACTTACCAATGGGCCGCAGTGAAGCCGCGCCGCGCGCGCGGCGGCCATCTTGCCATAGGCAAGGAACGGGAGCCAAAGCGCGCCCGCCGCGCTGACCGCGTCTTTCCGCCGTGGTTTTTAATGGTTCTAATGGCGAACATTAAGGGAGGAGTTGTCAAGAATAAGAAGCGAAATCACAGATAAGAATGCTGGCAGTTTTATTCTGTTTCTTTTGGCGTTTTCCTTGCAAGCATGCAGGGCCTGTATCACTGTTTTTTTTTTTATAATTATCCTCGTAAGAGCAGACCTCACTTCTCGGCATTCATTTTCCTGTTTATTTCGTTCGTCATGTGACGGAGTCTTATGCATATATGGAGTTCGGCCACTTTCTTTGAGCGGAATATAAATGTGGGTCCAAAGCACCACACTCGGTATGCTCATCGAGAATGATATATATTCGTCAAGGCTTGAAAGCCATCTCTTTTCTCAAGACAAGCTCAAAATCTCCAAAGGAATAGTTTTAGCTTTGCATGGACGTGCTTCAAGGGCATTCAGCTTGCAGTCGACACTATTTCGTAGCCTCGGCCGCTCTCTTACCCTGTCAATGAATCAATTAAAAACGCCCAAGTGGCATAAGTCATAAGTATAAGCCAACGAGCATAGTCTGTCATAATGTATTCCAGTCCCAAAGTCCGCATATATCTAACCGTTTAGTCACCCACAATCTCAACATGTTTTCTCATTTGTCATCAACAATCAAAGTACAGTAGAGTTTTTGTGCGGCATTTGGCTAGCTTTTTCGAGATAGTGACTCATCTGTGAAGCCAGCATTTCCTTTGATGGAATTCTGTACACCGTTCTCGTATAGAGCGCTCTGCTGACAGTGCGCGATTAAACTTCGTGCGTACGTACTCGTAAGCTGGTGGAGAATAGAAGTGCAGCGTTAACGCAAACGCCCGCAGTTCGGATGGAATACGTGCCTTTCTGGTCTTTTTTTGCCCTAGGGGTTGCTGTATGTATGGGGGAAGACTGCAGTGAACACCCCCCTGCCCTACTCAGACATGAGCTTTTGATCCTTGATCTCCTTTATTATCGCTTGAGGATCGAGCCTCGCTCTTTTTGGTTAGTGTGCAATTTTTCTGCTGCAGAATTTTCATCTTGAGCTGTTTTATCTCTTCTTGGAAAAGATGAAGCATTTCTTCGTAATGCTGCCGTATAGGTGATGCAAAACTGTCACATCTTCAACAACTTTTTTCAATTTGAACGCATCTAACGGCCGGAGTACCCCTGGGCGATCGGTTAGGTCGCCTTATTTGCAGCTGCAAAGAGCACTGCACAGTTCAGACCTGCTGGTTTTACTCGCTGCACTGCATAAAGCAAATACAAATATAACGAAAAAATGCACGAATGTCAGAAAAAACAGGTCCTTGTATATTGCCCAAATGACGTTACTTAACCTCGTAGTTGCGAGCTACCCTTTTATAGCACAAACAGGGCAACCGATAACGAAATCTCGCCTATTTATATAGTTTCAATGAATAACAAGCGGTGCGTTATTTTCCTATTCGCGCTCCGCACCAGTGGTATCAACAAGCACAAGAATGTGTATCACTGGGTTTTGCAAGTGTTTTACAAATGCGTCAAGCACAGCTAGTCGAAGAACTCCCAGGTCGCAGCCTAGTCCGGTCGAAACAATTTGGCGAAAAGTGCCTCTAACATATGCGATCGCCGTCTTTTGTCTTCCAGACTTCCCGTCAAACCGCCTGCCCCGACGTGCTTCGAACATTTGAGCCCTTACGAAACCGGTTAGGAAAAAAGAATGACCGTCAGATGTGAAATTAGAGACAGATTGCGGGCTGTCAGCATATGTTCCGGCATATAGAGAAGTTTTCATCGAGCTCGAAATGTTCTGCTTACAACTGAAACTTCATCCCAGAGTACCTTTTCGCTCGATTAATACAGCCGTACGCAACGCACAATGTATCCAACAACGTCCGGACGCCACCACGCCAGAGAACAGCTAGAACATCTATGCGGCCGCTGCAGCATGCGTTGCCGGGAAGGCGCGCTTTCTGCCTATGGCAAGATGGCGGCACGCGGCTTCAGCTGAGGGGCGCCTCCTCCACTCCAGCAAATTTTATTTTAACCTCCTTGGTTGTACTGGCCACATTTGGCACGTAAAGCCTCATGCTTTCCTGCATTCCTCATGGTGCGCTGGATGCACATTTTTAGGCGAAGGCTTTGTGTACGAGGCCTTGTTTAGTTGTTGCGCACTTGGGTTCTCGTGTTTTCACCTGGAGCCATGGCCCTAAGACCAATCCGTTCCAGTGTGTCACCGCCCGCCTTCATTGTCGAAAGCCTAGCGTGCTGCATCGACAAGTGCGCATCTCATAGTTCTTCTACGATGATGTGCACCCCGAATCTGAGAAGCCATTCGGTAGGGGCATTGTTAGGACAGAGTGTGGCTATTCTACCTGTGTTGTGCTTGCTTGTACCACTGGTGTTGCTTCTTTTGCTGGGCACAAGTTCCCCCCAAAACTGAGTTCATTGGAAAATTGTTTACCTGTAGTAATCAGTTTAGCAGGCATTAAAAAAGAGCGATGCTTGTTGTTTCCGGATACGCAGCGCAAGAAGTCCTCGGAAGAGAACCGCACAAACAGCAGCGATCGAGACGTACATCCCTCTTCGAAGCGCGAAAAACGAGTAAGTGAAGTGCAATCTGCTATTGCGCTGTCTTGTGTTTCCATTCATACTATAATGAAGAAAGGAAGACGTTGAAGACACGGGCTCAGCTATCATCATCGCGAGAGAAAGGCACGAGATCGGCGTTGGAACACCACCATCTTGTTCTACCTGCGTACTTTTCCGAGCTACCACCCGTTCGTTCGGCTCGCCCAATAAACCTCTTTACATTTGGTGGAGGTGCTGGGTACCCACATCGCCTGCACCCTGGAACTACGATCCCGCACATTGCAGCCGACCATGCAAGTCGATGCTTCCCAACAGGCACCACCTCTCGCGGCCGCCGTTTGCCCCGGCTCGGTTCGCCAGCGAGACCCCCCGATATTTGCGGGAACGGAAGATCAGGACGTCGAGGACTGGCTGTCGTCCTTCGAAAAAGTTAGTGGACCCAACAGGTGGGATGACGCTGCTAAATTAGGCATCGTGAACTTTTACCTGGCTAACGTGGCGAAGCTATGGTATACTAACCACGAGTCCGAGTTCGAGAACTGGTCCGCTTTCAAGGATGCAATATCCGCAGTTTTCGGTCGCCCTGCCGTGCGGAAGTTACGCGCAGAACAACGGCTGCGTACTCGGGCACAAGAACCAGGTGAAACGTTTACCGCCTACATCGAAGACATAATCGATCTCTGCAGGCGCGTCGATGCCTCAATGAGCGAAAGTGCGAAGATACAGCACATTATGAAGGGTGTCGACGACGATGTCTTTCAAATGCTCCTTGCGAAGTCTCCTGGTACGGTGTCCGAAGTGGTAACTTTGTGCCAGAGCTACGACGAATTGAGAAGGCAACGAGCTCTCACCCGACGTTCATCTCAGGCTAATCAACCGCTCGCTGCACTGGACGTCGTCCCTGACCACTCATACCTTCTCGCACAAATGAAAGACTTTGTGCGTGAGGAGGTGGCACGTCAGCTTTCACTCCTGCCGTTTGCTCAGCGCCAAGAGTTCCCACAGCAGCAGCAACTGCGGCAACCGACCCCGTTGGTTCCCGTGCTCCGACACGTCATTCAAGAACAGATTTCGGAGGCCCTGCCGGTACCCATTCAGCAGCACCCTGTCGCCGCACCTCTTACTTATGCTGAGGCAGTAAAGCGGCAGCATCTACCACAGCAACAGCCCCCACCATTCCATGGAGTGCCACAAGCCGTAGCCTCGACTCCTCCACCTGTCACATGGGGTGCTCCTATCGCTACAAATCCCTGGCGAACGCGCGATAACCGGCCGATCTGTTTTGCATGCGGTGGCCCTGGCCATGTCGCCCGACACTGCCGACGTCGAGTGCCGGGATACACAGACACCCGTTCACAGAACAACTACATGGATCGTCCCCGCTCTTGCTTTGACAGTTCGGATGCTCACTCAAGCACGTCTTCACGTGAATACCTGGAACCTACGTCTCGTCGCGCACCTTCACCCCGTCGCCGCTCCGTGTCGCCCATGCGTCGTCGACCAGCACCTGAAAGTGAGGGAAACTAGCCGCCGCAGTTCAGGAGGCAAGAACTGCGCTGTCGAAATGCTCAAGTCCTCGAACTTTGCCGTCGAATATTGTTGAAGTTTTTGTAGAAGGCGCCCATACATATGCTCTTGTCGATACCGGTGCTGCCGTTTCCGTTATAGACGCTAAACTATGTCGCAAGCTTCGAAAAGTGACCACGCCTCTTGATGCGATGTCCTTACGTACCGCGAATGGAGAACCTGTTCGGCCTATAGCCGCCTGCACTGCCCGACTCATCATCGCGGAGGACCCCTACATTGTTGAGTTTATCGTCCTTTCCTCCTGCTCTCACGACATCATACTTGGCTGGGATTTTCTATCGCGCAATCAGGCTGTTATCGATTGTGCCAGATCCGCACTTGAACTCTTCCCGTTGTACGACCAGCCCTACGGCCACGATGATCAAGCCGCACACAAGCTAGTCGTCCAAGAAGACGCCGAAATTCCCCGACAGCAGCTGTTTTGCTCCCTGTGTTTTGCAACGGCGTGTGTGATGGAGCTGCATTCTTTGAACCATCGAGCCTCTTGCTTAGTCGGAAACCACTTCTTCTGCCTTATTCGACAATTTCAATTTCGAATGGAACCAGTGTTCTCTGCCTCACTAATCCCCTTCCGTATCCCCTCAACCTGTTTAAGGGTGAATCTCTTGGATGCGTGCAGCCCATTGATAAGGAAGAAATTTTTACTGTGCAGCATGATTCATCTCGTAGCGACCTCGACGCCATCAGTGCCCTTAACAACTATGATGTACCAGCTTCCGAACTATTCGATTCGTCGATCGCAGATGGACTGTCGCCATCTCAACGATCTGATCTTCTCCAGCTACTGCACCGATTCCGCGATTCTTTCGATGTTGCTCAACCTGCCCTTGGCCGAACTTCTACCATTCTTCATTACATCGACACCGGCTCCCACCCGCCTGTGCGACAAAGACCATACCGTGTTTCCGCGGCGGAACGCCAAGTTATTAGCGAACAGGTTGACGATATGCTTCAACGCGACGTTATTCGACCATCACAAAGTCCATGGGCATCACCTGTCGTTCTAGTTAAGAAAAAGGATGGTTCGATTCGGTTCTGCGTGGATTACCGGCGCCTAAACAAGATCACTCGAAAAGACGTGTACCCTTTGCCCAGGATTGACGATGCCCTTGATAGTTTACAAGGCGCCGAGTTTTTTTCATCGTTAGATTTGCGTTCTGGGTATTGGCAGGTGCCCCTAGCAGATGCTGATCGTCCAAAGACAGCCTTTGTGACACCCGACGGTCTATATGAATTTAATGTGATGCCCTTCGGCCTCTGCAATGCGCCTGCCACCTTCGAGCGCATGATGGACTCGGTTTTACGGGGTTTGAAGTGGCAGATCTGTCTCTGCTACCTCGACGATATTGTTGTCTTTGCGCCAGATTTCGCAACACATCTCGAACGCTTGAAACACGTCCTGACGTGTCTGAAGAATGCGCAGCTCCAACTCAATCTCAAGAAGTGCCGCTTCGCTGCACGGGAACTTACGATTCTCGGTCACGTCGTATCAAAGGACGGTATACTTCCAGACCCGGCCAAACTACGTGCTGTCGCCGACTTCCCCAAACCGACGACTGTGAAGCAGTTACGGAGCTTCGTCGGGTTATGCTCCTACTTTCGCCGGTTTGTGCGCAACTTCGCCTCTATTATTGCGCCTCTGACCCAACTTTTAAGCAGCGCCACCGATATTTCGTCATAGTCTTCCGAGTGTGACCATGCATTCTCCACACTCCGTCGTCTCCTCACATCACCACCTATATTGCGGCACTACGATCCTACAGCGGCTACTGAGGTTCACACTGACACCAGCGGTGTCGGCCTCGGTGCGGTTCTCGCACAACGGAAGCATGGGTTCGCCGAGTATGTCGTCGCATACGCCAGCAGAGCTCTCACCAAGGCTGAGTCGAACTATAGCGTCACCGAGAAAGAATGCTTGGCGATAGTTTGGGCGCTTGTCAAGTTCCGCCCATACCTTTATGGCCGTACGTTTGATGTCGTTACGGACCACCACGCGTTATGCTGGTTGTCTTCGCTAAAGGATCCATCAGGTCGTCTTGCCCGTTGGGCTCTTCGGCTTCAAGAATATGACATCCGCGTTATATACCGTTCCGGCCGCAAGCACGCCGACGCTGATGCACTGTCGCGGTCCCCATTATCCACAGAGTCTTCATCCATTTCCACTATAGACCCCTCGTTGTCAGCTCTTGACGTGGACACCGTCTCTTCTGCACAACGCAAAGACCCATGGATAGCTTCGCTTCTTGACGTTTTATGTGAGGCACCCACGCTTCGGACCACTCGAACACTGCGACGCCAGGCACCACACTTCAGCATTCGGGATGGCCTTATAATGGGGGAAATTATAATAAACGGGGGAAATTATAATGAAGAAAGGAAGACGTTGAAGACACGGGCTCAGCTATCATCATCGCGAGAGAAAGGCACGAGATCGGCGTTGGAACACCACCATCTTGTTCTACCTGCGTACTTTTCCGAGCTACCACCCGTTCGTTCGGCTCGCCCAATAAACCTCTTTACATTACGTTTTAAATTATGGGCGAAGGTGACCTCCTTACTTAGTCCTTTGCGGCCATACCCTTCCGCCCGCGTTGTCGCCGGTCTGGTCCGAAACGCGTATTTTACTGCTGCGTGTCATTGACAAGCCATGCTTGCACAGTTGTGAGGGATATTCTTTCAAAAAAGAAAAAAAGATGAGCAGCATCATGTGTGAGAGCAAATATCATAGAAAGACTAAGACATGACTATGCTGGGCACCTAAAATGTGTAAAAAACGACACTGTTTTCTATGGTAAAATAACTCGCTTACTACAATGCCCCCGTGCCGCATTATCGGTTATGACAATGAAGTCTGGCTGCTAGGTGTCCGTGCCAAATGGTAATGGAACATGAAAAGAATGAAGCCAGCGAACAATTCGAGCCGCTACACCCCCGCCAACGGTAGCCCCACACTCATACTATAGCAGCCGTCCTACAGCCTTCTCAGAATCGACAGCCCGACCCCCCCCCCCCCCATTTAGCATAAATGGGCTGCTCCGCGTAACCCTTCAAAACACGAATGGACCGCCTCAAGTGCGCTGCCCGCGCTGCCTGCGATCAGTCACCTCGCTCGCCCCTCATTCTGCGCAGTTCTGCGAACTTCGCATAAAACAAGAAAGGTTGACGACATGGGGTTTTCTCGTGCCAGCCAGTGAGAAGCACGTGGCGTGACATTTGTGGCGATATCACCCCAGTGTTTCTCAAACTGATAGGCTGCCGCGGCAATCTGCGTGCAGCACGTCGCCTACGAAGGTCACGCCGTCACTGCCGCGGCCCCTGCTGTGTCGTACGCATGCATTTACCGTGAAAGCGTTCGTTATGGCATGCACACCCCGCTCCTGATCGCACACAGGCGTGGCGATGGCGAGCTGCCTGCGTTCGTGAAGGCAACGTCTGTGAGGCGCACGTAGCGGTCTCGCACAAAGAGGCAGCATGAACGGCGCCTCGGCGCGTTTCGGTTATCGCTTATTAAATGCGTGCAGTACGCATACAACTGCGCTAGGCCACGTGCACTACCAAGCAGTTAGCTGAAGATGCTTATCATAAGTGTTGTCAGCGATTAAGCTGTACTGGCGCGTTCGCCGCCTACCGCTATCACGCCTCCGCACACTTCCGGTGCTTATCCGTAACGAGTCATGACATCGCCGCGATGCGACGTGACAGTGGCCCCTTCAGATTTTTGATTAGCTTCACCCCCTTATACTACGGCATTGCGGCAAAGCTACCTTTAGGACTCTACTAGGGCCGCAAACGGATACACTCGCAAAAGCGCCGATTCGACCCTACAGACGCGGAATAGTGGGGGCTTCAATTAATGCCTTTCCGGACCCGCATTTCGCGCAGAAAGTCCGAAAATTCGGAATTTTCAAGCATGTCCGAAAAGTCGGCAGTTGACAGTATTTTGTTTTTATTTTTTCATGCAACCCGTTTATAACAGTTATCGGTTATAACACTGAAATTTTCGTGGCACTTGAATATTGTTATTAAAGTCGAACCCGTTTATAGCGAAAAATCTTGAACACAAAAGTTGTAGCGCTTGCTCAGAAACAGCGGATTTTTTATCTATTCTAACTCCCCTGAATAATTTTCTTCTAGCCTTCCTTTCAAGCGTGCGAATTTTTTTTTAAATACCACGTGACTGACCCCTGACACGCGGCGCTTTTAGTGCCCTGAAATGTAACTTAAACGAATTATCAAAGACTGCTCCACGCACAGAGGTCGATCGAGCAGGCTATCGGTGACTGTGGCATATGGACGTTAAGCGATAAAAGAAAAAAAAAGGGGGGGGGGTACCGTTTTAAGAAAAGGAAATTGTTCAATGAAAAAGTGGCCACAACGTACATATCCGTCCTTCATCACACTGTCCACCTCGCCCCGTCCATCACATTCCTTCTTTGGTGCGAAAAGAAACAAAATATTGCCTACAGTGTAAACCACTTTACACCCTTAAGGGGGTTTTGCTGTACCCTTACACCCTAGCAAAAGGGTGTTTTCACGTATCAAAACACCCATACCACAGGGTGTTGCCACTGGCTCAACATCCTTACCATGCGGTGTTTCCAATGGGCTGAACACCCTTATCACTGGACAATTTAAAAATAAAATCTACCAGTCAGGGCCCATGCAATTACAGATGACATCAGCATAGAAGGTGCACGCACGCGCCAAACCGCACACACAACAGAGCGTATTGCAAAATACCACATGGACGGAGCGCTCGTGCTACACTGCCTTCCACTGACCATCTGGTATATATAGCCAGAGTGTCTTAAGCCGCCGTTCAGTGCCGGTGGAGATATTGCTGTTCCGTATAAATGAACATTAAACATTAAGAGAATAGGCGTAAATTTATGGTACGCTTGTAGATAGACCCAAAGGAGACATATCCATTAATCTAAACTCGTCTAAGATATAACGACATTTTAATCAGCGAGTCCCAGTTATCATCTGGCACGCTGTGGCATGGGCGACGGATGTTTCGATAACCCATAACACCCTTAACTCCTATAGGGTGTTTATTCAGAGAATTACCCCTTAAAGGCTATTTTGGGGAACGAAAACACCCTGACACCCCAATTGTTGCAAATTTTGGTTAGGCAAAAGGGTGCTTTGCTAGCTTAAACCCCCTTAAGGCTGCAGAGTGGTTTATAGTGTGCGCTGCGTCAAATGCTGCCTACGGTCACGTATGGCATTTGCCTGTGGTGGCCGCTTTCTCGTTTACAGTGATGCTACCGAGGACTTCTGATTTGGAGCAATTTTTGGAGCAGCAAAATTTCCGTTTTGGAGCACTTTGGAGCAGCAAAATTTTCATCTTGGAGCACTCTGGAGCAGCGAATTTCACATCCTGGAGTGCACTACAGAAGCATATTGCAATAACATTCAAGCACCGGAATATTACTATGGGGCTCTTATGAAGGCTAGAAATATTTCAATTCATTGCAAATCTCATGGAAAAAATCATCTCAGGAGAACTCCATACTTCACTCGCTAATGAAAAAATAAGGGCTCATGCAGTTGAGTGTTCTGAATTAACCTCTTCGGCGATTATTTTCGACACTAGCAAATAAACAGAATACCAGATCAATAAAATTGCACTTTATGAAATAACACTCTAAATACATCTATGTGGTTATCAGCAAACGCCGTGATGTACAGCAGTGCCTCAATACCAAAGGGCCACACTGTCTCTAATGCATTCCCCTAAGAAAACTCCAAGGCGAATGCCAGGTTTTTTTTCTTCTCGATCGACGGGTCGATCCTCCCCCTCCTTCTCTGCAAGCTATCTGCACCTCACCTGGTTTTGCGCTAGCTCCATGATCGGCGCACCGATTACGGAAGCAGTGTAAAGCGACGATGTCGTGATGGCGTCATCACGTGACATCACGATATGTGGCGCCATGATGACGTCACAGGTTTTGACGATCTATGACGTGATGATGAGACGCCATCACATGATTATTTTTTGCATCAATCGATTGACGCCGCCGACGGTCAATTTTCGTGTATGATAAAGCATCTGATGCTTTCGCATTAATCTTGCGTATTGAACGTTAACAACCTGGCCTTACATACCAAACTGTCCTCCACCATATCACCTCCTTGCCATGCGCGAAACAGCTTCGCTTATCATCCACTTCACAGAGTGAAATGGCTCAACTTTTTTAAATGTTTATTGTGATAACAATTATATGGACGCTCTCCGCGGATTTTTGCCGTCGCCACTGCCGTAATTTTCTGTATAAAGAACATCACCACGCGCATTCTAGCCGCGGGTAAAAGCTCGCGAGCGCTGGCGATGAACGCGGCTGAAGCGGAGATTAAGCTAGCCGGCCGTCTGTCTCCGTCGCACGGACAGCGCATGAGATAACATCTTCCTGCCTGCGGGCCTGCCGTCGATTGCTCATCAAACAGAGAGGAAACGCCCCGCCCGTCTTTCGTAAGGAGCATGAAAGGACGCCAGACGGGCGGGGGGAGGGGACCACATCGTTCGAAGGGCGCAGTCGCTTGGGCGCGCGCCATCTCGAGGTATCAGGAGACGGCTCGTAAACTTGCTGTGCTCTCAACGCTTACTTCGTGTTTAGAGAACTCAGAGCAAGAAAACGCTTCGGTTCCTGGAGCGGCCATATTCCCTTAAACCAGTGTTTTGTTGAGTTACGCGAGATCGAATCCAAAAGAGTTAGCTACAAGCCTTACTTCGTTTAACAATACAATTTGTTCGTATCGCATCCTTAAGCGAAACTGAGTTTTTTTACCCGTCAGCTATTGACCACCGAAAGCGAGGGGCGGACGTGTAACATGGGGTAGCCGCTTCACTGTGGGCCGTCAGCGACGGGCCCGCTACTGACAGCCGCGTATTTGCGGCTGCTCCGACCAGGATATATGCTTTTATTAATGAGATGACATTTTTAAAAAGCAAGCAAAAAATTCGAATTGGAACCCTAGCACGTGACCTCGAAAGGGCAGGGCCTTTTAGGGGGTATTTACCGCAGAGTGATTAAACTCGGACGTGCTGGTATCAGCAATTACGAAAAAGCTCTTCCGAATGAAGCTCCATGGATAAAGTATATCCGAGGAAAAGTGTGAACGCGTTTCCACCGTTCGCGTGCTCTTCCATAAACGCGAAGCGAGGAAAATTCGATATTGTTCCATATATATACTGCTAGCGATCCCAGATTTCATTCCGCGATGTCCGGAAACAGAAATGACAGACATTTTAGCAGCGAACATGTAGTTATTACTGAACATTGCTTTCCTTACGTGCCGTGCGACGCTTGAAACGAGCTATCAGCAGCGTTTCCAGAACAGACGACGTCCGAATCGCCGTCGCACTTTCTCGCTACCGAGAGGCCTAGACGTCACGAGCCTCTGCGGAGAGTGCGTTTGGCTGTCGAGCCGACTCTTGCAGAACAGAAGCTGCGTCGGCACCGTGCATGGCATCGTGGCTTATTTGGGAGGCACGCGCGAGCGCTATTTATTCAGCGGAATAATTCTTGGTCCATTGTTGCGACTTTGGCAGCCCCAAGATCAAGCTGCACATGTTCTGACGCGCCGGCCGTGCGATTGCCGGTGACAGACGGCCCCAAGCCCGAGACTTTGGCGCAGTTTGGCGCAATTTTCGTCAACATTATCAGGATGCGCAGTAAATACAATTTGGCGCACTTTGGCGCAGGAGTGGAATCACTGTTTTCTGCCCCTTTTATGCCAGTCACCGCTAGCGTGTTCAATCAACCTTTGTGCAAGGAGCAGTGCTTGACAATTCGTTCAACTTACATTTGAGGGCACTAAAAGTGCCGTACGTTAGGATGCAGTCATGTGGTATTTTTTTTTTTAATTTGCGCGCTTGAACGAAATGCCGGAAGAAAATTATTCAGGTAAGTTATCTTAGAACAGATAAAAAAATCCGATGTTTCTGCGCAAGTGCCACAGCTTTTGTACCGAAGATTTTTCGCTAGAGTTACTATTTTAAAAGTTCATTAACGAATCTTTGTTAATTACCGAGCTTGACATTCCGGAACGAATATCCTGAAAATCTATACGGCTCAGAACAATACTGTACTAATTGGAGATGCACAGCGGCTATGTTTATTTTTTAATACTTGGTGCTTCTTAGCTGAAACACCTTGTATATTATACGTACAGGTGATGGTAATGAAGACCAGTTGTAAGTCAGAGCCCGTGGCGCCTTCTCTGTTTCTTCGTCTTTATGTCTTTGCGCTGCTCTTCATTAACAAGTGCAGAAGACTGCTCATATTTTTCTTTTTTTACCTTTTAATGGGCTTCTGGCATAGGTGCCACCAGTGCAGTAAGAAAAATTGGCTCATCAGCTTAAGCAAAGCAGCTGGCAATCTTCAGCTGCAAGATGAACGCTTGTGCGTGCATATAGAAGCGCTTTATTGTGTGATTTGTCAGCATGCACAGCTAATAACGTAACAGCTGTAAACGTTCGCCAGTGGAGTGGGCATCTGACTTGGTCTTTCACCGAACAGGAGCTCACAAAAGTTCACCTCTTATTTGTGGAGCTCGAGCAAGGGCTGGCGACGGCGGCGGCTGTGGCGGTGGCACGGGTAGTACTCTGGCGGAGACCTGTGTCCTGCTGCTCCCACTGGACGACGAGTTTCCAGTTACCTGAAGGACCCGTAGTCCTTGTTGACTTCATTAAACACAGCAGTGGCCTTTTAACAGCTCAGGCCACTATCGTCGCCGAGAACCTGTGGCAACAAATTGCTCAGAAAGCGTTAGGAATCGTAAGTATTGCGTAACTTATATTAAATGAGGGCTTTGCAGTCATTCAGTGGAAAGGGAGAAGTTCTGTGGTGTTGCTATCAAAGGCGACATAGAAGTGTAGTGCTTAATAAGGGAGACAACTAGTTCAATAAAGGAGACACACGCTAGTTCCTCACCCAGCCCAACTGACCAATCAGCTGCAGCGGGGGTGTCCATCCAACGGAACAAGGTATTAGAATCTACCGTAGTTACCACTAGCTCAATGGCATTTTGTCAAATGCACATGTGGCAAACTCTAGGGGCACCTTACATTCGAGGATTTCTAAATAAAAAGGAAAAAAAATAGAAGGAAGGAGCAACGCATGTAATTGTTTCCATAAGCATAATAACAGTGGATCGCCCATGCCGTGGCACGTATGCCTGCTGGTTCAAAGTAGAGTCCGCAAATTGAGCTGTGGATGGTACCATGCTGTATTGCAAAATATACTCCAAGGTCAATTGTATATTTCGCATTCTCATTTGAGACGCCGGCAGGCCAATGATCACGACTGTGGCGTGTGGGGCGTAAACATGATAGCAGCCACCGACAAGTGTGCGAATGCAACTGATCACCAGAACTGCTATCGCACTCAGTATCTTCAACTATCGGTTCAGCAGTGCGTGCAGCATAGCACCATTGTTAACGTGTTTCTAATAAACGGCAACCCAAACGCGCTGCACCACCACAGAACAGCTAAATTCCTCGAAACTGCACAAGCATAGCCATAGTCATGTTGACCCAACATGATGCTCGCAGCACCCGCCTACTGTGAGAAGCAAGCGGCTCGCGCACAAGGAAGCGTCGCTGCACAGGCACTCGCACGGCGAATGCTGAGTCCCAGCGTAGTGATTGTGAGAGCTTGCAGTAGGCGACGTGCTGCACACAATTCGCTGAAGACGAAGAGCGCCACACTGCAGCAAGTGTGGGTTTCAGAGGAGCGGCGCCAGTTTTTGTTGAGTAAAGATCGCTGTACAAATACACACACGCACAGACCCATCGGCAAAAGCTGGATGATTCGTCTACTCTGCCACCGTATCGAACTAGCTCGCGGTCCTCTTGGTGCCTCAGTGTTAGGCTTGCACGAATAGTAAATTTTAGGTTCGAAGCGAATAGCGATTTGGCCGAATAATTTCGAATCGAATTCAAATAGTATATATGACATATTATAAAGAAAAATGAGCATATTTCTCATGACCCAACTAACCTGCACAATATTTTTTTAAACTGAAGTAAAGCATGTGCGAATGTCATTCTTTTTGGTTCAAAGAAAGTGAAAGCAACTTTGAAAAGTAGCAGGATTTGACTTTCAGTAGCGGATTTGACAAGAACAGGATGAAAAGTAGCAGGATTTGACAAGAGCAAGGCATTCACGCTCGGCAGCTATAAGGAGGCGGCTAGCGTAGGCGATAACGCAGTCATTGGCGTCGAGCACGGCTCCGATCCTGCGACCACAAGCATTGGTTCGGACCTCTGTCGGAGCGGATGGGTCAAAGTGGGCCAATATAGGTGGCGTCGTCAAAAGTGTGATGAGGTGAGAAAAAGCGGCAGCTTGAGCGGAACACCACGTAAAAGGTACGTCTTTCTTCAGAAGTTAGTGAGTGGTCGAGCGATTGTTGCAAAATCTTTCACGAACCTTCTGAAGTAGGAACAGAGTCCCACAAAACTCGTGACTGCACGAATTTTTTCCGGGTCTGGCTGCACACCTGAAGCATCAACGAGGTGACCCAAGATGTAACCTGCTGGTGGCCGAAGTGACACTTCGACGAGTTCAACTGGAGGCCAGCATTGTGGAAGACGTTGAGAATAGCTGAGAAACGATGAAGGTGGGTCTCAAATATAGGCGAATATGGAAGGATGTCGTCGAGGTAACAAAGGCATGTTAACCATCTTAACCCTTGTAGCAGAGAGTCCATCATACGCTTGAACGTGGCTGGAACGTTGCATAGATGCAATGGCGTAACCTTGAATTGGTATAGGCCATCAGGAGTTACAAACGCAGTCTTTTGTTGGTCTTTCTTGTCCACAGCAACCTGCCAATAGGCAGAGCGTAGGTCTATTGAAGCAAAGTATCGTGCACCGTGCAGACAATCGAGCGTCATCAATTCGGGGCAAAGGGTAAACGTCCTTCTTCATAATTCAATTCAGATGGTGGTAATCAACACAGAAGCGCCCCGTGTCACCTTTCTTTTTAACAAGCATGACGGGCGCGGGATGCCTAAGGGCTCAATGAGGATTCAGTAATGCCTTTGGCTAGCACCTTGTTGACTTCCTGTTGAATGACCTTACGCTCTGCGGCAGACACCCAATACGTCGGCAGTGAATGGGAAGAAATTCAGTGTTTATGCGGCGCTTTACAAGGGACGTTTGGCCGAGTGGACGACTATCGACGTCGAATATGTCACGGTAGGAAGCCAGAAGGCGGCATAGGGCAGCTGACTGCTCAGGTTTGAGGTCCGGGGCGATCATGGGACCTAAGGCCGTGTCGAGGCATGTGGCATCCTGCGGGCGACATGGAAGACCTGAGCATACGTCTGCCACAAAAGTGGTGGCGTGGTCGTCTGTTAAGGGGGTACTGACACCTTTTTTCGAAGGCGAGTTTACTCTGCCATACAAATCTCTTGTATACAGAGACGGCTCTGAGCAAGTGTGAAGCTCAGGAAATGCTGATAAGACATTTAAATTTGATAGTAAAGTCAATTTTCTATGGCGCACCTACTGACATCGACACTAGCTTGACGTCGGGCTACAGTATAAATTCTGGTGACTTCACGCAGCAGCATGGCTAGTTGTGATGACGTTAGGATACCAAAACTATCAAGATGGCCGCTTGTGCTCTGAGGGCTTGACCTTCCACTTAAAACAAAAAAAAAACTGAAAATACTCGTGTCAGTACCCCTTTAAGGGTCGCAGCGTGTCGACCGATTCCTTGCTTTGTGAAGCCGAAATTGATAACAAGGAGATATATCCGGTTAGCGGCTACGGTTACGAAGGAGTGTGGCACAGCGGTGTCACGCACCATGAGGATATCGGGAATAGGCGTGACGACGTAGTCACCATCAAGCACGGGTGAAGTTGTTGCCAATTCGGCGGCTTTTGGGGCTTTAGGTGGTATGCGGATGAAGTCTGGTACAGAGGCTGTTCGGGTGTTCGGGGCGAGTATCTAGAAGAAGAGGAAGTTCTAGGCAAAGAGTACTGGCAGAACAATATAATTAGAAAAACAACCTGCTTTCTTCTTACTATAATACACAAACAACAGCCTCACAAATTCATACAAACGACAAATGGATCAACAGCAGGAAGCACGAGTCTCGCAACAATGCAAGCATTTTGTGACTGGGTCACGACTTCTTGCTTTACAGTACACACAACTTCATTTTTTAGCATGGTCATGCAATGTTCACACAAAACACAAATTTTAAAAACTTGGAACCAAAAAAAAAAATAAATTCAATCTGCTCACTTTACGTTGTGTGCTCCACACATTTGGCTTCATTCAGTAAAGAATTATTCTTCTATCTGTGATAGCCACTGATATATCACAGTAGTGCTCTTACCGTGTGTGTAAACTTAATGCATTGAGAAAGTGAAGAAAACAAACAAATGTGACATTACACTGGGAAAAGTCACAGACGCGTATACGCATGCGCACTGATGAAATATTGGTAGGGTACTATTAGTAGGCGCTCAAGGCAGTGGAATGAGAGCATGGCGTTATTGAATATGTATTTTTAGCATAGACACAAGTGAGAAATAAGGTGCCCCATCTGGCTTTTAAATTGACGTTACGACTGAAATATTCACTTATCAGATAGGAAGCTTGGTAGGGATGCAGATTCCAGATTCCGTAAACGCTTTTTTTTTTCAAAACTGACTTTTTGATGATCTTTTAGATGCGAAGCAGCTTGTGGCGGGGGCTTTGTCCCTCACTCCCGCGTCCTGCGGCGTCCACCCCACACTGCGCATGCGCGTCCCCTCTCCTACGCTCCCCCCCTCCCCTAGTAATCATCTACTCTACGGAGCGGCGCGCACGACAGGTGGTGCGATCGCTGCATACTCCGCTGGGGGCGCCACGGTAGTCCCGCGGTATAAAAACGACAGAGCGAGCGCGCCTCATTCTCTGTCCTGTGCAAAGCCGCGATGAGCGCTCGGGCCGCTGCCGCGAAACAGGAGCGGCGACGTGGCGATCCCGAACTTCGGGCTCGCGAAGCCGAAAGGAAACGTGAACGGCAGCAAGCGGGCCCTGAACTCCGGGCTCGGGAAGCCGAATCGAAACGTCAACGTGGAGCGGCGTTGTCTCTCTTATACATTCTCATTCCGCCCTCTCAATATAATTACACCATCTCCCCGCTGCTTCGCATCCACACATATTGTTCCCTTTAGCGGGAGATGGCGTAATTTTTTTTCTCTCTCTCTTTTGTCGAAAGACCTATAATGTGAATTATGGGAAAGCCATGGAGAAAAGATGCATAGCCGTGCATTCCCTCAGAGGCTGTGGCACATTGTTCAGATGAGAACATCCCCCACTATAAGGGGGTGCACTCTCCCTTTTTCCACCACTGTAATTGATATTTCACATCAGCTTTACATTGATTGATAAATTCTGAGCAAAGGCGATATGTAAACTGCACTGACACATGGTCATCATTTTATTTTTTCAGCTACGTATTGGTCACATTGTTGTCATGGCAGACACAAAACTCAAGCTAGTAAAGATGAAAAGACTCAAAGTACACGCAACACTTGCTGTACAATGATAATGGCAAGCACGGTCGTCGGCCATCGATAATCTGCTGGTCTGTGAAATTCGTCAGCTTTTATACATGTCTAATCGAACCTTCCAGCGTTATCGCCGATGTTCGTGTTAGCTCAATAAACTCGGTTACTCATGCCCTGCACGTAATCTTGACAGAACAGTCTGAAACAATCGCAAAGTTTCCAAACATTGCAGCACGGCCTGCTGTGAATGGTTGTAAGAGGTTTTTTTTGGATGAAGCCCGATCACGTTAAAATACAAGAAATAAGCTTACGTGGCAGTATTTCTCACTAGCTAACTCACTCACTAGATTCTCATTCAAGTTAACAGGTGTGGTGTCTCAAAAGCATGATAAAGATTTGAACAATCTCTCTGCATGACCATAGGTGCATGACAAAGGGATTTACGAAACTTGCGCTTTTTCAGCGTACAAGTGTAGAAGCTTCTTAATGTTTTTGGTTTGTGACGGCGTATTTCACAGCACGCGGTTCACGTGCTGCACGATACACCGTCGCACTTTCTTTTTTCCCTTATAAGTTATAAAACTAACACTTATATTGTTATTCGTATCCAGATCCACCTGGGCAATTTCAGCGTGAGCCTGATGCAACTCATGAAAGCCCTTTCCACTATAGGTTACCTTGGGGTCTACTCGCTCACAGAAAACAACTGTCAGCGAGGCGCGCTGGCCCTGGCAAGGCTGCTGAAAGTGCCACGCCAACCAGGACTTGTCACACTTGAAGAGGTTGTAGACGAGGCGAGGCGCACCTTGCTGGGGTCTAGGTGAGATGCACACCGTGAGAAAAGGCACTGGGATTTAGGGTTTGAAGATAAATTGCCAAAACTGGCATGTTTTTATTCGCACTTCCATTTTGTATGTTGCACTGTGCAGTGTCTAAGGCCAGCAAGAAAAAAGGGCATATTCTAGAAGACACTACGTATTGCATGAATCGATTTTGTGCGAAGCACTTGGCGAGTAGCATCCATGCCGAATTTTTTGGCCTAGAGCCAAGTCTTACCAGAAGGACCAACGTGCTTGTGTAAATTGAGTAGTGGTGTGGATGGCGACGATGGCTGGATGGATTGACGCTCACCGAACTGGAGCATTTTTTTTTTGTGGATCGAACAGATTCGGCCGCGTCACTTTTGCGACGATGTCACCAACAATCGGGTTGCCGCGGCATTCCTTGGGTGTTCCGTGCAAAATCAAGAATAGTCAAATCAAAAACTGAAGTCTTGGATATGAACATAGGCAAACAGGTCGGTTGTAATCCGATGGCGTCTCATGCTTGGAGGTGTTTGCCGATCGTTGCACATCCAGCTACCATGCATTCGAGCATACGGAGGTCCCGCATCGCCGCAGCGAATTTGTATCAGTCAGTGTGCGGCAGTTTGTGCATTGATTTGCTTCCTGCGTTTTTTCTTTTTACTGTCGCCCACACATTGAGGAGTTTCGGAGATGCCCTCATCTTTTGAAGAATGCAGCTCTTGCAATCGACAACTATGTTTGTTCTGACTTAGTTTGTTGCAGTGTTTGTTGTATTACTGCCATCAATGATGCCAGTTGAGTGTCCGTAGCGATGTTGCAACACCTCACTACCAGTAAACAGTGATCTCGCAAAGGCAGTCTCTCTAAAACACGTTATATATGGCACACGTAACTCTTGCTGTGTCAGTCAATGTCCACACTTTCTTGGTTTGTAGTGTGCCTGCTCCGAAGATGAGCACCCTCACGGATGGCCAGTACCCCCTTGTGCAATGTACCAAAATGGCACTGAAGAGAGGTGGGGCTCCTTCCTTGTGTTTTCTCGATGCCTGTGTAAGCAACATGCAAATGATGTCATTTGCTGCGTACTTTTCGTAGCCACAGGGCCTCTGAAATATTGCAATTATACATCTGTGCTGTTGAGTTCTGACAGCACCCCGCTTTCGTGGTTTCGGATCTCGGGCAGATGTTGTGCAGAACGCTTGCGAGAAATCCCAACCACAAGGTGTAGAAATAAACATTGATGAGCATAGCGTAAAGCGATGAAGGAAGAAACCATATGTAACGCCCATCGACCTTCAATGGTTGCGTTCAAAAGTCGATGGACGCGTGAGCACATAAACACGCTATAGTTTTCATAGATTGCTTACATGCTTCGCTAGCGACATTGAATTTTAATGTAAAAGTGTAAACTGTATGATGTCAGCTGTGTGTCCTCTTCGAATTTCATACGGCCATAATCACACTCTCACTCATGCAGTACCTTATCCAGTATTGTCGGCTGAAAATGACTGCGCGCATTAACAATCCTACTTCAGATTTGAGTAGTGTTGCGGAAAGTATTTAACAGGGCATTATGCAACCAACAATTTTCTGTGAGTGGCAGCTGATGCTGATGGGACACTGAAGTTTAGTTGTGTTAGTAAATTACTCGCGTGCAATAAAAACATGTTAAGGGGAGAGGAGCTTTAATGGAAGAGAAGATAGACCGATACGGACATAGCATTGGTAGTTCTCGCACTGGCTTGCTGTGTCATCATGGAATATGATTACTAGGATCCACTTACTATAGATCTCATCAATCTTGTAAATGTGTAACTATACATGACATCACAATCTAAAAGAGCCAGCAAATAAACATTGCCAGTTTCAGGGATATCCTCCGAGCCAACCGGCCTCAATAACGAAAAAAAAAATAGCTTTGAAATCTGTGATGTCACAATGACGTACTAGCACCTATGTTTTGATGTCAGGTAATGGAAGCTTTCCTTTCGGCCTCCAATAATAAACCTGCTACCACGAAATAAACCACTACGCTGTGCACCCACGCTTGCAAAATGTGAATATAGCTGAACCATACGAAAGCCTTGTATTTTCTATGCGTCGCAGTTGACTCTGCGCAGTGGTTTGAACGTTGACGGGCACTTTCGCCACCTGGCCTTTCATTTCAAACTGGCCACCACTGTGTCACCCGTGGCATGTGCTAAAGTGCTTCGCAGGTCATCAACCTTCACTGAGTGGAATGGCTCCTGAAATGTTTTCTAAACTGATTTACTGTTTCTGCTTTGTATATCCTTAAGTGCATTACATAATTAGTATTTTGGGACGTTACACCCCAGATATTATTATTATTACATAATTAGTATTTATTTAATACCCTCTTTTGGCACACGAATTTACATTCCACTGTTATGGTTTACAGATGAGTACCTCTCAATGCCGCTGGATGTGAAGAGAAAACTTTATTTTTGCGGCAGGCACTATGTCGAGCCAAATCGAGTAGAGGAGTGGCCAAATTACAATGCAAGAAAGGGCATCCCGATGACACGTAAGATAATCGTTTTAATAAAGTTGTTCGGTTTTCTTTCTTTCTTTGTTCGTCATGCATTTCTGCTGTTAAAAAGCTCAAATGGGGGACACACACACAGATGGGACAATGCCTGTCCCATCTATATGCGTATGCAGACCTGCCAACTCTCCCATTTTGTGCGGGAGACTCTCGATTCGTGACCGTCCTTCTGAATGGACGGACGTGGCTGTAAATTTCTGGGTAAACAGCCTTAGCCCCACCCAAAATGAAAATGCCAAAAGACATCTGTTCAAAAAATGTTCCGCCTCGAGGAGCCCCAAGAGTTAGCCGTGAGACCATCCCCTCTACCTACTCATGTAAAGGAAGGTGCTAGGCCACCACATTTGTGCGTGGCCTTGGTTATTTGCGGTTCGGCATGCGATCCATATCTCGACGAAGAACTTGCGATAACGTCACGCTGCAGCGCACGCCTGTTAGCTTTGCCATCGTACAAGGTTACGTGGTGCAGCGTGCCAAGTGTGGAAAGGAGCTACTAAATTTCGCAGGTCATACCACATTTTGCCCTTACACTAATGTGTAATAATTACACATGCGCACTATAATTACAAGCATCGGTACGATTGCTGGCATCTAAAAGCATTACTGCAATTGTGCAGAGCTGTGTACGACATTAGTGTGGTCACAAAAAGCAAAAATAAAAACCTGTGTGAGGGTTTTTTTTTTTTTTGACCATTGCTGCTTCCGCCCCCCTTGTGAAGTTCCCACTTTCTAGGTTTCTAGGTGCTGGCAGCTATACCTATGTGATCTTTATTGCTTTCATGCTGTCATGATGTAGGAGGCGAGTGCTCGGTACTTCGCTTTACCTATGCATTACCCCTTCCCATGTTTTCCATCCAAAAAAAAAACACTGCACTTCACATGTATATTCGCGCTCTTGCAGTTCCGTCTTAAATCCCATAGTTCATAGTTTTGAAACTTAGTAATTTTGCCATAGTTGCTGATTGGCGTCTTCACATTTTACAGCCGCGAAAAAATGTGAAAGATCCGCATCTTTAAACGCAAAGGTCGCAGTGTACCATGGCGAAATAACTGCCCTCGAAGTGGACGCCATTGTCAATGCAACAAACAGCAGACTTCTTCCAGGTGGTGGTGGTAAGTCTTTTATGCCCTGATCCGTGCTGCCACGTTACGGGGATGACATTAAATCACATATGATATTTAAGTGTTTTTTTTTTCCCTTATAAATGAAGGTTAAAGCATTCTAATCTCTAGCAAACACATCGACAAGTGTCCGAGAGTCCTGGATAACTTTTTTTTCGTTGGACTCTGGTTCAACCGATATAGTGTTAAGCCTTTCATTGACATCATCATCATCATTCAATAAGCCATAAGCGCCTCTTGTGGGACATTACGTAAGGGGGGTTGACAAATGCTAACCACCAGCACTTGGTCAAAGCACATAAATACAGCTTGCAATAACAGGAAAACAGAGTAAACGCATGAAAATGAAAAGGCCGATAAACGCGCAGAGGAAAGGGCTGTTGCTGGGGCTGCAATAATAAATGTGCTGTAATAATAATAAGTGCTATATTAATAAATGTTGAAATTTTACACAATCTCTCTCAGTGACGATACTGCCTGAAAGCACATTCCAATCCGATATGGCAGTCGGCTGAAATGACTCGTTGAAAGCGTTATTTGAACCATGAATGCATTGAACACTGCGACTATTAAATAGACATCGTGATGATCTCATGGGCGGTAAGATTGGGCTTCCGTGTCATTGAGGAAAGTTATAACATAGCTTATGGAAAAGGCAAGAACTTGCTATTTCCTTGCGGTATGCCAGGGGGATTAAGCCCATCAACTTTTGATGTCAGTCGAGAGTCATATTTGGAAGTTATAAAACGAGCAGCTCAATTTTGCATTGCCTATAACGCCTGGATTAAAGTTATGTGTTAGTTCACAGATCCCATCTGCCGAGATACTAACTGGTGGCATTTGAGGCAAATTTGAACTGAGGGGTACTGGAATATTTGCAATTGGTTCATGGGTGAAAACAGACGTGAAGTAGGCATTCATAATGTCAGGACGAAACTCCTTCAGAACAACAGAATCACCTTGACTTAATAAGGAGATGTTATGCAAGCCACTGTGGTTGGGAGTTCCTGAAGTCCACAACTATTCTGGGTTATTCCGGAGGATATCAAATATGTCCTTGCTGTAGAAGTGCTGTTTCGTGCTCCTTAGCAACTAAGTATAATTACACAAATACTTGAAGTACTTTCTCTATTTCAATGCTGCAGTGGATCTCTTAGCTTCTATGAATAACTGCTTTTTTCTTATTACACAATTTTCTTGATGAATCTGTAAATGACGGCGTCCCAGCCTCACCACGAATGCAAACAAGGGGTACATAAGATTCTATTAGAGAGATAATTATTTTCTTTATACGAAAACTAGCTTTCATTGATAGACCTCCTAGGTGTTCATTGTTCAGAGTGTTGAAGAAATGCGACCATTTCCGCATTGATTTGGAAAAAATCTGCTTTTTTGTAGTTCCAAATGTACTTTTCTGTATGTTTTCACGAAGGAATCGAAATTTCATGACTGAAAATCACTAACATATGATTGCTAAGGCCTTCGATGAATGACAAGGATGGAATTATTTATTTGTTATTTTTGAGTTACTGAGTTATTTATTTATTGAGTTATTGTACCCTCAGGGCCCGAAGACATTACAGAGGGGAGTGGGGATACATAAAGAATACAATAAACAGCAAATCATAAAGGGAAAAAAAAGTAAATGTACAAAATGGCTGGCGAAAACTCACAAGACAAAAAAAGAAAAATAGCAGCGGGAATACATGAGAACAATTTTGATAATAAGAGAAAAAATTATACAAAGAGTAACAAGCATAAATATATTCACAAGATAGCAATTGTATTACGAAACATATTATATCTGTTATGTCAGGGATGTCATGGGGAAGGGCATTCCAAATGGTACAAGTTTCTGGGTACGAATGAGTCATGAAAACGTTGACTGTGATAAGATGGAATCCCAAAATTATTGCGGTGATCAATGCGAGCCGATATGTACAAGGGCCTTGTGAGTAATTTGTTTTTCGGATAATTGTTGTAGTAAATTTTATGAAAAAGACATAATGAAGCTACAGAACTGCAATGAGAGAAAGGATGGAGAGACAAACTTGATTTCATGGCGGTTACGCTACTTGTTCGGTGATAGAGAGTATGACAGGCACGGTTTTGCACAGCTTCCAAGTCTGAAATGAGTGAATCAATGCCAGGGCTCCACACTGATGCTAATTTCAAGCGAACCAGTGTTTGATAAAGCAGTAATTTTATTGAACTGGATGAATGAGAAAAGTTCCTGCGAAGATACCCAAGCATGCGATCGGTGTTATTTATGATATGATCGATGTGAGTTTTCCAGGATAGGTTAGAAGAAATCTGAACACCGAGGTACTTATAAAAGAACACAGTTTCAAGAGTAACATTGTTAATGTGATAAGTGGGAGGTTCATTTGAATTACGAGAAATGCACATGTGCTTGCACTTATTAATGTTTAGTTTCATACTCCAAGTGTTACACCAATCCAGAACCTTGTTAATGTCGGATTGAAGGCAAGAGACGTCGTTATTGTCGTTAATTTCACGGTAAATACCACAATCAGCAGCAAAAAGATTTATTGAAGATGAAATAGCTCATGATTTGACACAAGGCCGAGATCAAGGGCGTTACCACTACAAGTTGGTATTCCGACAGTGTGAGCGAGGTTCAAAGATGGAACAAGATCCAAAAAAACTGAAATGACATGAAGATACAGTGATGTTGTCCCATTCAATTTCTGGAAGGTTCAAATCACCGCAAAGCATGAAGTTAGCGCGGGGAAACTGGTTTTGCATATCAAGTAGAATGGCGCTTACCTAGGTTGTCAATGAAGGAGTGATCAGAATCAGGTGGGTCAGTAGCTGGCCATGATAATAGTGGCGCGATGAGCAAATGAAACGTTCACAGAAAGGATTTCGATTTTAGTCATGATTTCAAACCAGGATGGCCCCTTAACAAGCACCATCACGCCTCCTCCCCTGCGATCACATCTATCACGCCGAAAAAGAAGAGAAAGATTGCTAATCTTGCAAAAGTTGATCAATCTGTATATCAGGTGTGAGCCAAGTTTCGGTAAAGATGGCGATATCGGTGATGTTCTCTTCAAACATAGCTTCGACTGCGTCTGCATTTGGCAAGTGGCTTCGTATATTGGTTAGTAAAACAGATACTGATTTATCTCTTGAGACTGGGGTTGAACGCTTGGGAGTTTCTAAAGGGCGGTGCTCCAGGGACATGGGTAGCTGCAATGAGCGCTATGAACTCAGCTTAACAGTGGAATCAGTTCCAGCATCATAAACAGACTGTTGGTTGCTCGGTGACACAGTATTTCTTAGAGGGCATGCAGGTACTTGGAAAAGGCTCCATAGCCTTAACAGCATTGCTTAATTGCCATGAGTGAAACAATGAATAGAGTCTATCGGACAAATTTCTTTGTTTCTCTGTTGACATGAAATGTGACTGTAGTGGCGTTATCGATACATCAGTGCAACAACAAAAACAAATATTCGTCTGTCGCAGTGGACAGTTTCGTACATGCTGCTGCAGGGCCACTACTGCGGGTAGAGTGTGTTGTAGAGCTCACTGGTTGCCTCCCTGGCGAGGCCAAGGTCGTTGGCAGCTACAAGCTGCCAGCCAAGTGCAAGTTTGGAGCAAAGCAGTGTATGCTTGCCGTATAGTGACTCGTATTTTTTAGCTACATACCTTTTAAAGGCGAACTAAAGTGATGCACTATATCAGTTCAAAGCAACAAATTATTGTTTCAAAACATTATTGCTGCATACTTCACCATCATCGATTATCAGGTACTGTGAAGGAAAATTGAGGCTAAAGTTGTATTTCAAATTTTTTGCCTAAACTTCAAAGCTGGTGTGATGTCACAAAGTTCAAGGTACCTTTTGGTTATTTGGCCACGTTGGCTCAATAAACGTTCCCGAAACTTGGCATGTTACATCCCGGGCGCCCTTTGAAAAAACAATCTATTTTTGCCAGTATAGAATTACTTAGACCCTAACAGATGCCATAAAAATCTGACATCATTGCCAACTAGTCATATGACAGTTCAAGGCGGCATTGCCACCCATCTTTTTTTTCTTTTTGTGACTTGTTTTGCTTTGGCACTGCCATCCTCGCTGTACCACACAGCCCACAATAAAATGTGACGTACGCGCAAGTATCCGACAACCATAGGAGGGACCCAAGAATGATGCTAGCAAATGTATATTCTATCAGGAGGAACTGGGAAGAAATGGTATGAAACACATGGAGCAAACCTCACAAGCTGGGATGTCTGCAAAGAAAAAATGCTAGGCCTGTTTGCTAGGCAGACCTGTCGGGCGTCACCTGGCAGCACAAAAAGAACTTTCATGCCAAGCACGGACATCAACCAAATCCTATGTCACGTAGATTCAGGATGGGCTGGCCCTCTGCCACCAGGCTGATAATAACATGGCCGAGGCAGACAAGATTGGCCCCATATTAAAAGGTATAGACGATGCCTTCAATCTACGGATGCACATTGATTGTGCCACAGTAGATGCAATTATAAAGGAATGTCAACGCTTCAAAGAAGCAAAGCGCCACCGCATCACTTAAACTTTTGACAGATTGCCAAATGCCGCCGCAACATCTTCCTGTGAAGACCCATTCCACTTTGTTCAACCGATGGCACTGGAAGACATAACATACATTGTTCGGTGTCAACTTAGGGCCAAGTCTCCAGCTACTCCAGATCGTTTAGACTCTCTGGACAGTGTGCCTACCATCTTCTTTATACAAGTGGTCGTTCAGGAAGAAATAGCGAGTGTGGGAATTCTATCGCTCTGCTTGGTCCGCCATATGAACACCCATCAAAACAAGGACAGCGCCCGTGCTTGTTCTTACCTTATGTGTTTGTGTGTTTCATTAAGCACTGTGTATTGAAATATCACCAGATCATTCCGGCTACTCGACCACAGACGCAAGGTTTCCTCCCGCCTCATCGCAACCCAGCCGAGTGGCATAGAGAGGACAATAGGCCTATATATATATATTATTTAATTGTTCTCATATCGGACATATCGCCTGTCACTGCTGCAGCCGCTTCTCACTGCCTACTTACTATTGGCTAGTGCCAGACAGTCGCACTTTCTCGCCCTACATGCCGACACGGAACATCAACGCCGACAGTCCCCCACCAATGTTCAGCCATTTCCAGTCTCCACAAGGCCGTGAGGTCCGTATGCCTCTCATTCTACGCTCTTTGTCCCCATCCATCGCCGGTCCCTTCCCTTCAGGAAACTAGGCGGTGCAGCTCCTGGAGGTGAAGCTACAATTACGAGCTGGCCTGCAAATCCTCTGATGACCGTGCCAACATAGATGTTGAAGTTGGGGGTGTTCCTGTTACATCTCTCGTCAACACAGGAGCGCAGTTTTCAATTATGAGCGCAGCTCTCCGACGAAAGTTCAGTAAGGTACTGACGCCTGCCACACTAAATCTCCGGGAACGTAGGTTACATGCCGGTGTTGACTGTCGTAGAGTGTTTTAGAGTAATCTTGCAGGGCCAATGTACGTAAGCATGCAAGTTGACGAGCCTATTCTGCACGTTACCGGTGATTCCTTAACCTGTGGGAATTCATTTCATTACTAGAGTGTGGCCACCTTCTCACAGATGATGCACTGTTGCTCGGATAGGTTGTACTATGGCATATTCAGTCCCATCAGCATGGCGTACAAATGTGGTACGTACAATGGGCCCAGTTTCGTCATTCTTCTATACAAGAAACAGCAAGGTGTATTGCCATCAGTTCTAATTTAGTGATGGTGTTATTAGGAGACGCCCGTGTGATGTCAGTGATAGCTGACTTTTCGTCACAGCAAGCTGCATCATTTCCAGAATGGGCCGTATCAGCAAGCAGCTGTACGACTTCATCACGAGCAAGTGTGTTTGACAGTTTTACACGACACTTTGCTGCTTTACGTCATGAAGCACCGGCAGTGCTCATGTTTCTTGGTAAAGACATGCCGTTCCCATGGCAGAGCAGGGGATGGGAGTAGGTCGAAGTTCTTGATGGAGTGGCCCAATGTCTGTGGGATTTGGTGGCCAGCTGCCGCCATGGCGAGACAGACACGCTGGGCTTGCAATCCGCCGCTCCACCAAAACTCACCAAGACATTGAGCCTCCTATACGCATGTAAGTCTACAGTGGGCCTATTATTGGGGTAACCCAGTGATCAATCACATTGATTAAATAAGTGTTCTTTGTGTGATTTGTTAGCGTGCAGAGCTCCCAGCATAATGGCTGTCGTAATACCAATGCGGGAAACACAGTTCAGTGCTCGCCGAGCGGGGACGATGACGAAAATGAAGTGTGCGGACGTGTGAAGCGTGCCGCGCAGTGCATGCGGGGGTTCGGCTGCTCGGCGTTGAGGTCAGCTAGTTCTTGCTGGACGACCGTTCCAGAGAATGTAAGACCAACGCCGACGATGTACTCCGCCGCCAAGGACCTGTGTTCCGGCTGGGCAAATGGTACAGGGAGTCAGGTGAGCTCTGCAGCTGGTCCAGGAAGCCTCAAGGGCCTGTGTTCCGTGCTAGGCGACCGGTCTAGGGAGCCAGGCGAGATGGCATTGCCGGGCCATGGCGGTGACAAGCCTTGCAGCAGAAGCTGTTAACGCAGTCTCTGCTGCTGAATCGAAAGCAGTACCTGCAGCTACTGCATGACCACCGCGGCTGTACTGGCTACCAGTGGTGGTGTAGCAGTCTCCGCTGTGGATGAGCAGCACTATGATCCCGTGGGGAGGCCCACAGGGTCGTCACGTCACCGGCAACTGACCTCGGCCAGGATGCGTCAACATAGATGGACCAGACTTACACGGCGAGAGACTTTCGTTTCTCAAACAGACCTTGTAGCAGCAGCCTTAGGACTGCAGATACTGCATGTCAGCACCGCGTAATTCTCGTGTCTAATGTCAATTTGTTTTTGTTCTGTAATATATATTGTGTGTTTGTGTGCTTGAGAGTCGATCCAGTTCCTTGCCGAGTTGTCCTGAGTCCAAACCTGGCATTATATCACAATGGCTGTAGACGACAGAAGAACTGATGCCTGGGCAAGTTGGAATTGGTTATGCATGTTCGAAACGGGTGGCGCAAAAACAAGAGACAAAAGAAAGACTACACACTGGCTGTAGACCTTTGGTAGTGGAATGAGGATCACACTTGTTTCTTGGCCTTTCACCCAACTGGTCATCAGACTCAAAATAGGCTCATCAGCTTAAACAAAGCAGCAGTCAATCTTTGACAGCAAAAGGAAGGTTGCGTGTGCGTGCAAAGGCATTCTGGATAAGTGTTCTGTGATTTGTGAGCATGTGCACCTGAAAATCACTGACATATGATTGCTAAGGCCTTCGATGAATGACAATGATGGAATTATTTATTTATTGTACCCTCAGGGCCCGAAGACATTACAGAGGGGAGTGGGGATACATAGAGAATACAATAAACAGCAAATCATAAAGGAAAAAAGAAGTAAAAGTACAAAGTGGCTAGCGAAAACCCACAAGACAAAAAAGGAAAAATAGAATAGCGGGAATACACGAGAACAATTTTGATAATAAGAGAAAAAAGTTATACAAAGAGTAACAAGCATAAATATATTCACAAGATAGCAATTGATTTACGAAACATATTAATATCTGTTATGTCAGCGATGTCATGGGGAAGGGCATTCCAAATGACATAAATTCTGGGTACGAATGAGTCATGAAAACATTTAGTGTGACAGGATGGAATCCCAATTTTATTGTGGTGATCAATGCGAGCTGATAGGTACGAGGGCCTTGTGAGTAATTTGTTTTTCAGATAGTTGTAGTAAATTTTATGAAAAAGACAATGAAGCTACAGACCTGCGATGAGGGAAAGGCTACTTGTTCAGTGATAGAGAGCATGAAACGACAGGCACGGTTTTGCACAGCTTCCAAGTCTGAAATGAGTGAATCAATGCCAGGGCTCCAGACTGATGCTAATTTCGAGCGAACCAGTGTTTTATAAAGCAGTAATTTTATTGAACTGGATGAATGAGAAAAGTTCCTGCGAAGATACCCAAGCATGCGATTGGCATTATTTATGATGTGATCGATGTGAGTTTTCCAGGATAGGTTAGAAGAAATGTGAACACCGAGGTACTTATAAAAGAACACAGTTTCAAGAGTAACATTGTTAATGTGGTAAGTAGGGGGTTCATTTGAATTACGAGAAATGCGCGTGTGCTTGCACTTATTAATGTTTAGTTTCATACTCCAAGTGTTACACCAATCCAGAACCTTGTTAATGTCTGATTTAAGGCAAGAGACATCGTTACTGTCGTTAATTTCACGGTAAATAACACAATCATTAGCAAAAAGATTTATTGAAGGTGAAATAGCTCAGGATTTGACACAAGACCGAGATCAAGGATGTTACAACAAGTTGGTATTCCGAAAGTTTGAGCGAGGTTCAAAGATGGAACAAGATCCAAAAAAACTGAAATGACATGAAGATACAGTGATGTTGTCCCATTCAATTTCTGGAAGGTTCAAATCACCGCAAAGCATGAAGTTAGCGCGGGGAAACTGGTTTTGCATATCAAGTAGAATGGCGCTTACCTAGGTTGTCAATGAAGGAGTGATCAGAATCAGGTGGGTCAGTAGCTGGCCATGATAATAGTGGCGCGATGAGCAAATGAAACGTTCACAGAAAGGATTTCGATTTTAGTCATGATTTCAAACCAGGATGGCCCCTTAACAAGCACCATCACGCCTCCTCCCCTGTGATCACATCTCTCGTGCCGAAAAAGAGAAAGATTGCTTATCTTGCAAAGGTTCATCATTCTGTATATCAGGTGTGAGCCAAGTTTCAGTAAAGATGGCGATATCGGTGATGTTCTCATCAAACATAGCTTCGACTGCGTCTGCATTTGGCAAGTGGCTTCGTATATTGGTTAGTAAAACAGATACTGATTTATCTCTTGAGACTGGGGTTGAACGCTTGGGAGTTTCTAAAGGGCGGTGCTCCAGGGACATGGGTAGCTGCAACGAGCGCTATGAACTCAGCTCAACAGTGGAATCAGTTCCAGCATGGTTGCTCGGTGACACAGTATTTCTTAGAGGGCATGCAGGTACTGGGAAAAGGCTTCATAGCCTTAACAGCATTGCTTAATTGCCATGAGTGAAACAATGAATAGAGTCTGTCGGACAAATTTCTTTGTTTCTCTGTTGACATGAAATGTGACTGTAGTGGCGTTATCGATACATCAGTGCAACAACAAAAACAAATATTCGTCTGTCGCAGTGGACAGTTTCGTACATGCTGCTGCAGGGCCACTGCTGCGGGTAGAGTGTGTTGTAGAGCTCACTGGTTGCCTCCCTGGCGAGGCCAAGGTCGTTGGCAGCTACAAGCTGCCAGCCAAGTGCAAGTTTGGAGCAAAGCAGTGTATGCTTGCCGTATAGTGACTCGTATTTTTTAGCTACATACCTTTTAAAGGCGAACTAAAGTGATGCACTATATCAGTTCAAAGCAACAAATTATTGTTTCAAAACTTTATTGTTGCATACTTCACCATCATCGATTATCAGGTACTGTGAAGGAAAATTGAGGCTAAAGTTGTATTTCAAATTTTTTGCCTAAACTTCAAAGCTGGTGTGATGTCACAAAGTTCAAGGTACCTTTTGGTTATTTGGCCACGTTGGCTCAATAAACGTTCCCGAAACTTGGCATGTTACATCCCGGGCGCCCTTTGAAAAAACAATCTATTTTTGCCAGTATAGAATTACTTAGACCCTAACAGATGCCATAAAAATCTGACATCATTGCCAACTGGTCATATGACAGTTCAAGGCGGCATTGCCACCCATCTTTTTTTTCTTTTTGTGACTTGTTTTGCTTTGGCACTGCCATCCTCGCTGTACCACACAGCCCACAATAAAATCCATGTGTTGCGTCTTACATGAATAAAATGAAAACAATGATAGCGTGTCGTACGAATGTCTGAGGTAAACAAAGTGAACAGCACTAAGTGCGCTATTTTGCAGGGCCTGCCTCTGTGCACGTATAGTCACTATAATGAGCATCTATTGCATCACGTGATGCGCCGCGGGGTTGCTTGACAATATCATTGTGCCACTCAGTATCGACTTCACAATGGGTGCAGCGTCCGCTTTCTCGTAGATACGGTAGCCTCACGGGAAGCTTGCAGGGCTTTTTGGCGGTGAAGATTTTGTTTCACTCTCTGTCGAGATCTTGAGATATCACAAATGTGCCCTGAAAATACTTAGATATAAGGGCAATAGATAGGTGGCACTCATGGGCAATGGTTTGGGGAAGTGGAAAATTTCGAATTAGCTGATCTTTTTCGATATGCATGTTTGAGTTGACGAGGTATTACTGTACATCCACCTTTGAGGAGGAAATGCCACTGCCTCCTAACATTGTATCAACTTACAGACAGACATTTCGTGTAGCGTACACATTGCTTCGGATCGTTTTTGCGTATTATCCCATGTGTAACAATTAAAATGATTAAAGCAGTTGCTCAGGCACGGATGCATGGCCTGCAGAGGTTAAAGGGGCACTAAAAGCAAGACGATTTTTCTCGTATTAGTAAAGTACTCTTTCAGGATACCAAAAACACCATGCTTGTTGCGAGAAGACGCTTAGTAAGCGAGAAAACGCGCAAAAACAAAATGTGGGTGGCGACGCCACCTTGAAGTTTCCACACCGTTCGCCGTGACGTCAGATGTTTTGACGGCGCCTACTAGGAACTATATATTTCCTAATTGGTAAAAATAAAGTACATTGTTCTCTGAGAGGACCATAGACTTAACATACTAAGTTTGCGGTAATTTTGTTGAGCCAATGGCGGCAAAATACGATAAGTACACTTTGAAATCCGTGACGTCACGCGGGGAGATTTCGGCGCGAAATTTAAAAATGAATCTTTGAACATGATTTTCTCCTTTATTAATAAACCTATGATCGCGCAACAAACCACATTAGAGTTCTCATCGCACAATTGATCGATCTAAACCGATTCATTGTGTCTCTTTAGTGTCCCTTTAAAATCCAAGGCTGGAATCTTTTAGTATTTGGATATATCGTGCTTCTTTTTTTGTTGATTCAGACTACAGTTCCCGATTAGTAACGCAGTATAGACTTTTATATTATTTATACTATTGTCATTTTGTTCTTCTATTAGATGTGATCCACACGGTTGGGCCGACAAATGAGAAGCCTGAGATGCTCACCGCTTGCTACGTGAACTCTCTCTGTGTAGCACGGGCGTATCGGCTGAGAACAGTGGCGAGTATGTCACGTACATAAAAAATCCCATATGGTCGAAATTAATCTAGACTCCCCAATACGAAGTGCATCATAATCATGTTGGGGTTTTCATGTCATGTTGGGTAGGACACTGGGCTCCCACGCAGGGGCCCCAGCTTCGAACCCCGTGCCATCCCGAATGTTTTTTTTTTGTTATTCCGTCCTTTTTTTCTTATTTCGTGCGATAGCGGTTACGCGCACCTACAGCACCAAGAATGCCTGTTGTTATCTCATAACAGCTTTCGCTGTAGAAAGAAGAGGTGGGGGGTCGTCACGTGAACATTATGAGCTCCCCACCTGGGCACTCGGGAGAACACAGCAACGCGCGATCGCTGGCTGGCTGTTCTCCCCCCCTCTGTGCAAGATGGCCGCACACCTCAAAACCCAGCATCCTTCTCAAAACCCAGCATCCTTCTATATATACATCTGTGTGTGTGTGTGACATTTTTTCCTGGACATGGAAAATGTAAAAGTCTATGGCTATCATCATCAATAGATTTCGTGCAGCGCATGGCACGAGAGTAAAGCAACGCGAGGACGTTCCAGACAAGAAAGCCGTCGTCCCTGATCAGTCTCGTTTCCTGGTCCCCCGGATCACCACCGAAGGCCTTCTACATTCAGCAGAGTGAGTAAAGAAATTTTTATTCGGTTCAGCAAAGTGAGAAAATGCGCATCCGGTTAATCCCACAAAGGGACAGACAAGTCTAGCCTGCCGGCCCGCTCACTGGCGCGCTGGACGGCCAGGATTTGGCCAGGATTTGGTCTTCATAGACGAGACAATCTTCCTTAGTGAACTTTGGGCCCAACGATCTACATTCCCAGTGCATGTGAGACAAAGCAGCGGCCTCGCCACAGGCCGCGCAAGAACTATTCGGGTAAATGACCAGCGTCCTTTAATAGCATGTATCCAGCTGAGCCCAAAGGTATCACCTGCTATGAGAACTTCCACAGTTGAAAAATCCCATAAGCGTGTACCAGAAAAGTTGCATTAGGTCCAGTGCCTTTCATTGCATTGGGCGTTCCCCTAGAACATGCGCTATTTTCGTGGCCCTTTCCGGCCCTTGTAGCGGCCCGATATGGCAGGAAAAGCCATCCAATGCAGCATAATCTCCTCTGACGTACCTAAATGATTCGTCGCAGTGCTTAGCTCTTTTGTTCCCGATGATGTCCAACATCACGAGCTTTTAAATTACCGCGCTTGCTATGTGCCGTATATCGCATTCGCGGTCAGCCGTAAACACAACCGCGAGGCTGAGCCGGCCAGACTTCGCAGCCCTGTTCGCACCCACGTGCCGCTTCCCCGTCTCCAGTCGCATGTAGCTCTACAGAACCGCAGGCCAAACGCGTGGAGAGCAATGATACCACCGACCAGTTCACTTGTAGCTCTATAGCATAGTAGTCTACAATTGACCTAAGAACAAATGTCAGCTCCACCAACAACCATCGCTGTGACTCCCGCAGAGAATTTGCATAAATGCTCCATCAGATAGCGCTTGCTCATTTTTGTGATGTCAAGCACTACCTCTGTGTTTTAGACAGTTGACTTTTCCATATATAGACACACCTTCATCGTATTCTGACATTGCTGCCCAACTAGACGTAATGTTTGAGGCTAATGTAAACGCTACATGCGTAACGTTTACATTAGCTGAGAAAAAAGTACTTACGTTCCCAGCAGGAACTATCAAACACGACCGTCCTTCACAGGTGAAGAACGGGCAAGCCGCCGCACTGTGTGTGGAGCTTATATTTTTCTTAGGTTGTAAGCGAGTATAATTAACAGCTTATTTGGAAGGCTTCATCCTTTCGCGCATTAAAGGAATCCTGATAGTGAAATTTGTTTCCTACATTTAGAGCTTCGCGGATTTTTGTCTCGTAACCCCGAAGTTGAATAGTAATTGTTATAACGTATCGCATAATTAATGCTAGCATTGTCAACTGTGAGCAGTTCGGTCTTCACTTCGAAACTCCCTCGTAATCATAAGCCCCACCTATCCCACCTATCCGGCCTCTCACGTCTTATGATCCACCTACCCGTCACGTTTTGCTCACCTATTCGGCCTGTCACGTTTACGGTTACGGTAACCCGTTATCACGCTAACGCGAAGACGTGTGCGGACAAACTAAAATTATCTAATGTCCTCGAAGGTTCGCGTGACGATGCGAAGCACTTCGCAAAATGCCAGCAAGCTTGCCTAATTCGGCAACTAGATCACTGAGAAAAACGAGAGAATGTGGGCTCGCTGCCGAGCAGTTCTGCAGGCTTGGCCGGTGCTGCGGATCACCGCTCACTGCACGTCAGTCTAAGTGGTACGACACCATTAAAATTTTCCTTACCCTTCATACACAGTGACGTCGGTGTAAGTTGCGCTAGCGGTGGGTGTCCATCGCGAGAACGAGATAGGCACAGTTTGGAAGCAAAGCAAAATATATTTGGAGCGTTTGCTCTCTCTGCCACATCGTATGGAACGTGTTAAGAACAAGCCTACAGCATGCCTTTTACAGCCTCAATAGTGGTTGTCAACCCCCCCTTTTTTTGGTATCTTTTCTTTTCTTTTGCCAACCTCCTTTTTGGCATCTACCTCGAATTTTCGGGTGCACAGCACTCGGCGTAGTGGCTATAAAAGTTCGGATATTGTGGTGGGTACAACAGACTCGTCTTCTGTATTTTCAACAGCGAAAAGCAAGAAGCAAGTCATCCGGGGCTATGTTTTATGCCAGGAGACAGGAAGAGGCATTGAAATTCAAGCAGCACTTCAAGCTGCCGAAGCTGCATTCGGGAATGAGTTTCCAAAAGAAAGCACGATGCATTGGACGGCTGCATTCAGATATGGACACAAAGGGGCATCTACCTCGAATTTTCGGGTGCACAGCACTTGGCCTAGTGGCTATAAAAGTTCGGATACTGTGGTGGGTACAACAGACTCGTCTTCTGTCTTTTCAACAGCGAAAAGCAAGAAGCAAATCATCCGGGGATATGTTTTATGCCAGGAGACAGGAAGAGGCATTGAAATTCAAGCAGCACTTCAAGCTGCCGAAGCTGCATTCGGGAATGAGTTTCCAAAAGAAAGCACGATGCATTGGATGGCTGCATTCAGATATGGACACAAAGGGGCATCTACCTCGAATTTTCGGGTGCACAGCACTCGGCGTAGTGGCTATAAAAGTTCGGATATTGTGGTTGGTACAACAGACTCGTCTTCTGTATTTTCAACAGCGAAAAGCAAGAAGCAAGTCATCCGGGGCTATGTTTTATGCCAGGAGACAGGAAGAGGCATTGAAATTCAAGCAGCACTTCAAGCTGCCGAAGCTGCATTCGGGAATGAGTTTCCAAAAGAAAGCACGATGCATTGGATGGCTGCATTCAGATATGGACACAAAGGGGCATCTACCTCGAATTTTCGGGTGCACAGCACTCGGCGTAGTGGCTATAAAAGTTCGGATATTGTGGTTGGTACAACAGACTCGTCTTCTGTATTTTCAACAGCGAAAAGCAAGAAGCAAGTCATCCGGGGCTATGTTTTATGCCAGGAGACAGGAAGAGGCATTGAAATTCAAGCAGCACTTCAAGCTGCCGAAGCTGCATTCGGGAATGAGTTTCCAAAAGAAAGCATGATGCATTGGATGGCTGCATTCAGATATGGACACAAAGGGGCATCTACCTCGAATTTTCGGGTGCACAGCACTCGGCGTAGTGGCTATAAAAGTTCGGATATTGTGGTTGGTACAACAGACTCGTCTTCTGTATTTTCAACAGCGAAAAGCAAGAAGCAAGTCATCCGGGGCTATGTTTTATGCCAGGAGACAGGAAGAGGCATTGAAATTCAAGCAGCACTTCAAGCTGCTGAAGCTGCATTCGGGAATGAGTTTCCAAAAGAAAGCACGATGCATTGGACGGCTGCATTCAGATATGGACACAAAGGGGCATCTACCTCGAATTTTCGGGTGCACAGCACTCGGCGTAGTGGCTATAAAAGTTCGGATACTGTGGTGGGTACAACAGACTCGTCTTCTGTCTTTTCAACAGCGAAAAGCAAGAAGCAAATCATCCGGGGCTATGTTTTATGCCAGGAGACAGGAAGAGGCATTGAAATACAAGCAGCACTTCAAGCTGCCGAAGCTGCATTCGGGAATGAGTTTCCAAAAGAAAGCACGATGCATTGGATGGCTGCATTCAGATATGGACACAAAGGGGCATCTACCTCGAATTTTCGGGTGCACAGCACTCGGCGTAGTGGCTATAAAAGTTCGGATATTGTGGTGGGTACAACAGACTCGTCTTCTGTATTTTCAACAGCGAAAAGCAAGAAGCAAGTCATCCGGGGCTATGTTTTATGCCAGGAGACAGGAAGAGGCATTGAAATTCAAGCAGCACTTCAAGCTGCCGAAGCTGCATTCGGGAATGAGTTTCCAAAAGAAAGCACGATGCATTGGATGGCTGCATTCAGATATGGACACAAAGGGGCATCTACCTCGAATTTTCGGGTGCACAGCACTCGGCGTAGTGGCTATAAAAGTTCGGATATTGTGGTGGGTACAACAGACTCGTCTTCTGTATTTTCAACAGCGAAAAGCAAGAAGCAAGTCATCCGGGGCTATGTTTTATGCCAGGAGACAGGAAGAGGCATTGAAATTCAAGCAGCACTTCAAGCTGCCGAAGCTGCATTCGGGAATGAGTTTCCAAAAGAAAGCATGATGCATTGGATGGCTGCATTCAGATATGGACACAAAGGGGCATCTACCTCGAATTTTCGGGTGCACAGCACTCGGCGTAGTGGCTATAAAGTTCGGATATTGTGGTTGGTACAACAGACTCGTCTTCTGTATTTTCAACAGCGAAAAGCAAGAAGCAAGTCATCCGGGGCTATGTTTTATGCCAGGAGACAGGAAGAGGCATTGAAATTCAAGCAGCACTTCAAACTGCCGGAGCTGCATTCGGGAATGAGTTTCCAAAAGAAAGCACGATGCATTGGATGGCTGCATTCAGATATGGACACAAAGGGGCATCTACCTCGAATTTTCGGGTGCACAGCACTCGGTGTAGTGGCTATAAAAGTTCGGATATTGTATTGGGTACAACAGACTCGTCTTCTGTATTTTCAACAGCGAAAAGCAAGAAGCAAGTCATCCGGGGCTATGTTTTATGCCAGGAGACAGGAAGAGGCATTGAAATTCAAGCAGCACTTCAAGCTACCGAAGCTGCATTCGGGAATGAGTTTCTAAAAGAAAGCACGATGCATTGGATGGCTGCATTCAGATATGGACACAAAGGGGTCATGGCGGTCGAATTTGTGATCGACGGCAGTAAGCACCTTGTTGGCAAAGCGACATGGACAACCAAGGATCGTCTGCGTTCGATCAAGGCAAGGAGCTACAGGTGCGTAAGTATTGAACAGCTAAATTAAATAAGGCATCTACTTTAATTCAGAGGAAAGGGAGCAGTTCTATGCTAATGTTATCAAAGATGACAGCGAAGAAATAAGAGGAGCGGAAAGCACCGTCGTGATAGGCTGGCAGAAATATCTCTTCACAGATCGTGTGCGCAGTAAGAGAAAGAAAGTATATAATAATGAGCGGACGGCGAAAGCGTTTGTGTGAGGCTCCCACTGAATGCAACCACGTAAGCAACACTGCAAATGTCAGCAGCTGACTGAATGCGAATTATGGGAACGCCGTAGAGAAAAGCAGTTTCACGCCTGCCCGTTGAATCCTGCGGTTACGGCTTTTGTCCAGAAGAGTGAATGCCCCAATGTGGAAGCGGTGGCAACATTATTCCAGTAGAGTAACCATTATTTCACGTCAAGTAGAGGGCCTTAGAACGACAAGCTAAACAGTGATAGCGAAAGCAAGATACTATTAGTTATCTTCAGCTAGACGCATGGTTTTCAGTCTAGTGTTATCCAATTTAACAGGCGTGGTGTCACAAGGGCACAAACAAGCCTTGAGAAGTGTGTCTGCATGACTGTAAGACACTTGGCTTCGCATGACACAGTGCAGGTAGGGAGAATAGTGCGTTTACTATTCATTTAAACGAGCTAAGGACCGGCGTTGTTGTTCTTTTATCGTTGTGCTTTTTGCCTATATAAGAGCCATACAGCACAGTAGAGGTGCAGTAGCCAACTGGAATAAAAATACTTCAAAAAATGTGCGGGATATAAGACATAAGGTTGTTTCATATGTTATGTTTGACACAACCAGATCACCCGAACTGCATGCCATATACGCACTTAATTATTGTCGATTCCTACAGTCGCGTCATTTTTACGACTACGAAAAGTTCCACTGAAAAAAGAACATTTACCTTCTCTTTTTACAGTTTCGTTTAGCACTTGGGCGAGGCTTTACACCACTCAAGATTGCCAACCGCATGTCCGATATGTGTGACCTTGGTCCGTACTCATCCCTTGACAACAACTGTCAAGAAAGCGTTAAGCTCTTTCTGAAGGTGTTAGATGTCAGGACCCCAAGGCACCTCAGGACGCTTCGTGAGGTAATCAACGATGCTGGGCCGAATTTTTTCCAAGGCGAAGACTGTACAAGCAACTAGCCCAAACATGCACATGCACATCAATACTTCAAAAAATGTGCGGGGTTTAGGACATAAGGTTGTTTCATATGTTATGTTTGACACAACCAGATCACCCGAACTGCATGCCATATACGCACTTAATTATTGTCGATTCCTACAGTCGCGTCAATTTTACGACTACGAAAACTTCCATTAAAAAAAGAACATTTACCTTCTCTTTTTACAGTTTCGTTTAGCACTTGGGCGAGGCTTTACACCAGTCAAGATTGCCAACCGCATGTCCGATACGTGTGACCTTGGTCCGTACTCAACCCTTGACAACAACTGTCAAGAAAGCGTTAAGCTCTTTCTGAAGGGGTTAGATGTCAGGACCCCAAGGAACCTCAGGACGCTTCGTGAGGTAATCAACGATGCTGGGCCGAATTTGTTCCAAGGCGAAGACCGTACAAGCAACTAGCCCAAACATGCACATGCACATCGCGTCATTTTTACCACTACGAAAACTTCCACTGAAAAAAGAATGTTTACCTTCTCTTTTTACAGTACCGCCTGAGACTACAGGTGACGTTCATGACAATCAAGATCGGCAACAACATGGCAACGACGTGCGATTTGGGTCCCTACAAGACGCTCGACGCAAATTGCCAGGAGGGCTTTAAAATCCTGCTGAAGAAATTGGACGTCGGCATGCCACGCACTCTTCGCACCCTGCGAGAAGTGCTGAACGAAGCCGGTGCCAACCTCTTGCAGGGGGAAGACTAAAAGCACGCATCTAAGCGGGCGCATGAACATTTATTTCTTAAATTATTTTTTGTCCTGCACTGCAACGCGCTTCCGCAATCCCCAGTGTAAATACAGAGCTAACGCTAAGCCATCCGCGCTTTTTTTCTATCTTCCCCGTCTTAATAAAGCTGCACCTTTCTTCTTGGCTCGAGCGTAGTTTTCACATCCACCTGATACAAAGGGTTGGCCGCAACATCATCATCGATGCCTTTGCGCTCTAACTGCATGTAGAAGTATTTGCCGTGGCGGTTTCGACTAGCGGTGGCGGCGGCGTAGTCGGCGCCGCCAGTTGCTTGTGAAGAAATATCTTCACGGGCATTTTTATTTTTGAACACGCGAAATCGCCTGCTCGTAAGATTCGTGTAATACTCTGCTTGAAGGCATAGTTTTTATCTAGATGAGCCAAATAAATACTTTTTCTTGTCTTTTTGCCCCCATTGTAAGTCTACTCCATTCAGTGTTTTCAAGTAACACATTTGGATGCACTTGGCATGTTAGCATGTCTCTTTTTGAGGGCACTTCTGATAAGCCAAACTCCTGATAAGACAAAATGATGACCGCGGTCCCTTCGAGTTCGTGTTAACGGGAGTCTAATGTATTGGGGAAAATTATATATCGCAGAGTGTTACCGGTAACCCCGAGCACCAACCATGGCTCGCTCCGCGAACCACACGCGCACCACGTCGTCGTCTGTTTCTTCTCTGTCGTGTCCCTCTAGCGGCCCTCCCAGTGTGTTGGTTGGTTGGTAGGTCCTTAGTAACCTGGCACAATCCGTGGCAGGGTATCGGCCATGAAAGCGGCGGTACCTTAATTTAGAAATATGTATAATTTCTTTTTCCTGGACATGGAAAATGTAAAGGCCCATGGGTATCATCAACAGTTCTCGTGCAGCGCGTGCCACACGAGACGCTCGAAGCTCGAGAACCCGCATTCCTCATTTCCAGGCTGTCTTGCTGCTCCCTAACCTCAGGTCGTGACTGCCATGTGTGCTCCCTGGCCTACCTGCCTCTCCAGGCCTGTCCTGGTTCTCAAGCTGCTTCGTACTCTTCACAAGAAGGACCAGTGCCAGAAGGTATCAACCATCACCCGCTATGCGGACTTGCATGAATCGCAAATCCCATAAGCGTATATCTGAAACATTGCATTAGCTCCAGTGCATTTCGTTTCATTGGGCGTTCCCCTAGAACACGCACGTGGCACTTTGTGACATCTTGAGCGGCCCGATACGGGACTGGTTCTCAAGCGCTTCGTACTCTTCACAAGAAGGACCGTGCCAGAAGGCATCAACCATCACCCGCTATGCGGACTTGCACGGTTCGCAAATCCCATAAGTGTATATCTGAAACATTGCATTAGCTCCAGTGCATTTCTTTGCATTGGGCGTTCCCCTAGAACACGCACGTGGCACTTTGTGACATCTTGAGCGGCCCGATACGGGAGAAAACGATCCAACGCAGCTGCAGCACGGCTGCTCTGTAAACTATTCATGCAGAATTTCCTCTGATGTGTCTAAATGATTTGTCGCAGTGTTTAGCTCTTTCTTCCCGATGACGTCCAGCATCACGAGCTTTTCGATTACCGTGCTTGCTGTGTGCCATAGCCAGCCAGACTTCGCGGCCCTGTTCGCACCCAGGGCCACTTCCCTCTCTCCAGTTGGCGGTCGCTCCAGAGAACAGACTTGTCTTCTGTCTTTTCAACAGGAAAAAACAAGATCATCCGAGGCTACCTGTTGTGTCAAGAGACAGGAAGGGGCATCAAGACTGAAGAAGCACTAGAAGCCGCAGAAGATGCCTTTTGCATCATTTTCCAAGGGAATCAGTGATGCATTGGGTCGCCGCATTCAGAATTGGACCAAAAAGCACCATGACAGTTGAGTTTGTCATTGACAGCAGCAAACGCCCGGTTGGTAAAGCGAACTGAACCACCAAAGATCGTCTGAGATCGATCAAGGCAAGAAGCTACAAATGTGTAGGTATTGAACAGCTAAATTAAATAAGGCCACAGGAAACAAGATCATCAAGGCCTACCTGCTGTGCGAAGAGACGGGCCGGGGCATCGACATTGAGCATGCTCTGGAGATGGCCAACGGAGCCCTTGGGAACTTTCCCAGGGTATCTACCATGCACTGGACAGCTGCCTTTTTCTACAGGAGAAAACGCGTCATGAAGGCGCAGTTCTACCTCGAATTTTCGAATTTCGAAATCTACCTCGAATTTTCGGGTGCACAGCACTCGGCGTAGGGGCTGTAAAAGTTCGGATATTGTGGTGGGTACAACAGACTCGTCTTCTGTCTTTTCAACAGGCAACAAGGTCACCAAGGCGTACCTTCTGTGCGAACGGACGGGCCGAGGCATTGACATCAAACACGCGTTGGAGATGGCTGAAGAAGTCCTTGGGCACTTCCCGAGGGAATCGACGATGCACTGGACCACTGCGTTCGTGTACAGAAGGAACCGCGTCATCACGGCGCAGTTCGTCATTGACAGCGCTGGAGACATGGTTGGGAGGGCCAGTTGGATCAAGAGAGACCGCCTGCGATCCATGAGGCGGCGGGCTTTCAAATGTGTAAGTATTGAATAGCTAAATTAAATAAGGCATCCACTTTAAGTCAGAGGAACGGGAGCAGTTCTATGCTAAGGTTATCAAAGACGACAGCGAAGAAATAAGAGGAGCAGAAAGCAGCATTATGATAGGCCGGCAGAAATCTCTCTTCGCAGATCGTGCGCGCAGTAAGAGAAAGAAAATAATATAATGAGCACATGGCGAAAGCGTTCGTGCCAGGCTCCCAGTGAATGCGACCACTTAAGGAACAGTGCGAATGTCAGCTGCTGACTGAATGCGAATTATGGGAACGCTGTAGAGGAAAGCAGTTTCACGCCCGCCCGTTGACTCTTGCAGTTACAGCTTTTGTCCAGAAGAGTGAATGTTCCAATGTGGAAACGGAGGCAACATCCTTCCACTAGAGTAACCATTATTTCACGTCAAGTAAAGGACCTTACAACGACAAGCTGAACATTCTTAGCAAAAGCGATACTATTAGTTAACTTCAGCTATAGACGCATAGTTTTCAGTCTTTTTTTTTTTCAGGCATATATTAGTCGCTTAGTGTTATCCAAGTTAACAGGCTTGGTGTCACAAGGGCACAAACAAGCCTTGAGTATAAGTGTGTCTGCATGATTGTAAGACACTTGGCTTCGCATGACACAGTGCAGGCAGCGAGAATAGTGAGTTAACTATTTGTTTAGGTGGGCTAACGACTGGCGCTGTTGTTCTTTTATCGTTGTGCTTTTTGCCTATATAGAGCCATACAGCACAGTACAGGTGCAGTAGCCCGCCGGAATAAAAATATTTTAAAATGTGCGAGGTTTAAGCAAGTATCCGACAACCATAGGAGGGACCCAAGAATGATGCTAGCAAATGTATATTCTATCAGGAGGAACTGGGAAGAAATGGTATGAAACACATGGAGCAAACCTCACCAGCTGGAATGTCTGCAAAGAAAAAATGCTAGGCCTGTTTGCTAGGCAGACCTGTCGGGCGTCACCTGGCAGCACAAAAAGAACTTTCATGCCAAGCACGGACATCAACCAAATCCTATGTCACATAGATTCAGGATGGGCTGGCCCTCTGCCACCAGGCTGTTAATAACATGGCCGAGGCAGACAAGATTGGCCCCATATTAAAAGGTATAGACGATGCCTTCAATCTACTGATGCACATTGATTGTGCCACAGCAGATGCAATTATAAAGGAATGTCAACGCTTCAAAGAAGCAAAGCACCACCGCATCATTTAAACTTTTGACAGATTGCCAAATGCCACCGCAACATCTTCCTGTGAAGACCCATTCCACTTTGTTCAACCGATGGCACTGGAAGACATAACATACATTGTTCGGTGTCAACTTAGGGCCAAGTCTCCAGCTACTCCAGATCGTTTAGACTCTCTGGACAGTGTGCCTACCATCTTCTTTATACAAGTGGTCGTTCAGGAAGAAATAGCGAGTTTGGGAATTCTATCGCTCTGCTTGGTCAGCCATATGAACACCCATCAAAACAAGGGCAGCGCCCGTGCTTGTTCTTACCTTATGTGTTTGTGTGTTTCATTAAGCACTGTGTATTGAAATATCACCAGATCACTCCGGCTACTCGACCACAGACGCAAGGTTTCCTCCCGCCTCATCGCAACCCAGCCGAGTGGCATAGAGAGGACAATAGGCCTATATATATATTATTTAATCGTTCTCATATCGGACATATCGCCTGTCACTGCTGCAGATGCTTCTCATTGCCTACTTACTATTGCCTAGTGCCAGACAGTCGCACTTTCTCGCCCTACATGCCGACACGGAACATCAACGCCGACAGTCCCCCACCAATGTTCAGCCACTTGCCGTCTCCACAAGGCCGTGAGGTCCGTATGCCTCTCATTCTACGCTCTTTGTCCCCATCCATCGCCGGTCCCTTCCCTTCAGGAAACTAGGCGGTGCAGCTCCTGGAGGTGAAGCTACAATTACGAGCTGGCCTGCAAATCCTCTGATGACCGTGCCAACATAGATGTTGAAGTTGGCGGTGTTCCTGTTACATCTCTCGTCAACACAGGAGCGCAGTTTTCAATTATGAGCGCAGCTCTCCGACGAAAGTTCAGTAAGGTACTGACGCCTGCACACTAGATCTCCGGGAACGTAGGTTACATGCCGGTGTTGAGTGTCGTAGAGTGTTTTAGAGTAATCTTGCAGGGCCAATGTACGTAAGCATGCAAGCTACGAGCCTATTCTGCACGTTACCGGTGATTCCTTAATCTGTGGGAATTCATTTCATTACTAGAGTGTGGCCACCTTCTCGCAGATGATGCACTGTTGCTCGGATAGGTTGTACTATGGCATATTCAGTCCCATCAGCATGGCGTACAAATGTGGTACGTACAATGGGCCCAGTTTCGTCATTCTTCTATACAAGAAACAGCAAGGTGTATTGCCATCAGTTCTAATTTAGTGATGGTGTTATTAGGAGACACCCGTGTGATGTCGGTGATAGCTGACTTTTCGTCACAGCAAGCTGCATCATTTTCAGAATGGGCCGTATCAGCAAGCAGCTGTGCGACTTTATCACGAGCAAGTGTGTTTGACAGTTTTACACGACACTTTGCTGCTTTACGTCATGAAGCACCGGCTGAGCTCATGTTTCTTGGTAAAGACATGCCGTTCCCATGGCAGAGCAGGGGATGGGAGTAGGTCGAAGTTCTTGATGGAGTGGCCCAATGTCTGTGGGATTTGGTGGCCAGCTGCCGCCATGGCGAGACAGACACGCTGGGCTTGCAATTCGCCGCTCCACCAAAACTCACAAGACAGTTGAGCCTCCTATACGCATGTAAGTCTACAGTGGGCCTATTATTGGGGTAACCCAGTGATCAATCACATTGATTAAATAAGTGTTCTTTGTGTGATTTGTTAGCGTGCAGAGCTCCCAGCATAATGGCTGTCGTAATACCAACGCGGGAAAAACAGTTCGGCTGCTCGACGTTGAGGTCAGCTAGTTCTTGCTGGACGACCGTTCCAGAGAATGTAAGACCAACGCCGACGATGTATTCCGCCGCCAAAGACCTGTGTTCCGGCTGCGCAAAGGGTACAGGGAGTCAGGTGAGCTCTGCAGCTGGTCCAGGAAGCCTCAAGGGCCTGTGTTCCGTGCTAGGCAACCAGTCTAGGGAGCCGGGCGAGATGGCATTGCCGGGCCATGGCGGTGACAAGCCTTGCAGCAGAAGCTGTTAGAGCAGTCTCTGCTGCTGAATCGAAAGCAGTACCTGCAACTACTGCATGACCACCGCGGCTGTACTGGCTACCAGTGGTGGTGTAGCAGTCTCCGCTGTGGATGAGCAGCACTATGATCCCGTGGGGAGGCCCACAGGGTCGTCACGTCACCGGCAACTGACCTCGGCCAGGACGCGTCAACATAGATGGACCAGACTTACACGGCGAGAGACTTTCGTTTCTCAAACAGACCTTGTAGCAGCAGCCTTAGGACTGCAGATACTGCATGTTAGCACCGCGTTAATCTCGTGTCTAATGTCAATTTGTTTTTGTTCTGTAATATATATTGTGTGTTTGTGTGCTTGAGAGTCGATCCAGTTCCTTGCCGAGTTGTCCTGAGTCCAAACCTGGCATTATATCACAATGGCTGTAGACGACAGAAGAACTGATGCCTGGGCAAGTTGGAATTGGTTATGCATGTTCGAAACGGGTGGCGCAAAAACAAGAGACAAAAGAAAGACTACACACTGGCTGTAGACCTTTGGTAGTGGAATGAGGATCACACTTGTTTCTTGGCCTTTCACCCAACTGGTCATCAGACTCAAAATAGGCTCATCAGCTTAAACAAAGCAGCAGTCAATCTTTGACAGCAAAAGGAAGGTTGCGTGTGCGTGCAAAGGCATTCTGGATAAGTGTTCTGTGATTTGTGAGCATGTGCACCTATAGGCATAATGGTCCTAAACATTCAGTAGTGAGGCAGGCGTCCAACTTGTTTTCTGGCATTTCACCCAACAGAAGCTGACAGCTGCCTACCTACAGTTTGTGGAATTGGAGCAAGAATTATCAACGGCAGCAGCAGTGGCAATGGCTCAACTTGTTCTCAAACAAAGGCACCACATATCCTGCACGTCTCACTGGACTTTGTCGTTCCCACTCGCTGACAGATGTGTAACCATGGTGGATATTGTACAGCATAAATACGGTCGTCTGCTTGCACAGTTGAACTGGCATGACGAACCATCAGGGAGCAACACTGTGCAACAGGCTTTTGGCCTAGTAAGTGCTGCGGAATATATTTTACATGTGGGCTCTACCGTCAGTCAGAGGAATGGGAGTAGTTCATTGGTAACATTATCAAAGGCAGTTGCAAAGAAGTAAGCCAAGCAACACAGCCAAAGACAGCAGTGACATGACAGGCCAGAAGTAATGTCTTGTTACCAATTGTACTTGTGGTGGGAGGAAGGTGAGAGTAAGAACAGAACTGCAAGAGCATTTCTGCAAGAGTTCCACTAAGTGAAACCAGTTAAGAAGCAGCAATAAAAATGTCAGCTGCTGAATGTGTGTGAATTATGAAAAAGCTGTGGAGGAAAGCAGATGCATGGCCGGCCATGTGTTTCCTGAAAAAGCTGTGGCACGATGTTCAGATGAGAACACTCCCCCCACTACCCACACTTCAGATCTGTTCAGTAAGTTCAAGATACTGAAACTTTCTATCGTTTATGAACATCAGTTGTTGTCATCCCTAAAAACAGAAACCCATAAGTTTTACAACTTGCAGCTCAATATTTCAACTTATTCAACAGTCATCACAAACATCATTGGTACGTTCCACAACCACACAACACTAGGCTTTCAGATGCTGAAAAACAGCCTGCCACGGATACTAAACAAATATGAGCTGACTGAAGAGCAGTTGCTGATTGTAACAGTGGTGTAAGACGAAAGAAGAAGATGAAAACAGTGACGCATACGGCACATTGCGGACAAAAAGAGAGCTCGTGGAGGCGGCGGTGAAAAAAGGAAGAAGGCAGGAGCAGGCAGCGCACACATTAGTACCATTACAGCTGAAACTCCTGAAATTATTGTGGGTCCCAGGTCACTCCGGGCTACAATTAAATGAACTGGCCGATTCTTCAGCCCGGGCTTCCCTTGATGGACCAATACTTTCAGTTCTCCCAGAAGTAGAATACATAGCAGCGATCAGATATCGCAAATTCGCAATTTGTACAGATATGATGGAAACTATAACTAAATGGACAGAATAGCAGCACCTTAAATTTCCATGGAAACCTCAGTGGAGTCCATTTTCGAACATTGGTTTAAATTTAACTGCAGAAAATGTTCTAAATTTCGGTGCCTCTGTTTTGGGACAGTGCCACAGAGAAGTTTTCAATGCTGTGTGTAATTTCATTCTAGCCACTAAACGTATTCCAACATAATTTCTACTTTAAGAAATACTAGAAAAAGAATCGTGCAATAATTATAAAATGTGAGTAAAAGTATGACATACAGTCGAATCTGATCGGGTGTGGTAAACTCAGCTGTCTGGACGGATCAAAATTTCAGACTTCCGTTATCGTGATAGCACTTTTCTTCTTTTTTTTCTTCCTCTCTCACTTTATTACTCTTTACCTTAGTAAATTTTTTTTTCTACTTCAATGATAGGGAGGTAAACATTAATGTAATTATCATTAATAGGCCACAATACGTCTTCTTGGCCAATCCCCCTGAGTGGGTATGTGCTAAGCTGGATAGGCTAAAACAAGCAAACAAGCAGCGGTTGCCCTGGCCAGGGCTGTCCTTGGGTCGGGGTATCCAATCTCCGTGACAGCTCATTGGAGTGTTTCCAGTTTGCAAAAGACCAGGTGGCACTGATCGATTTCAACAAGCACCAAGGCGGCTCACTTGTCAGTGGGGCGCAGTTCGTGGACAACAATTTTGCCAGGAGTGTCCTGGCAATGGCACGTGGCGTGGCGAGTGCTTCATAGCATGAAGTTGATTTGGGCTGTGCAGTCAGCCAGTGCGAAGAGGGTATACTTCTTTAAGCAAGACAGCTGCAGAGCGCGAACATGGTAAGTCAGCAGTGCTGGAACGATGTTACCCCATTTCGGTCAACATGAACTGGGGACTATGTTTCAGATTTGCGAAAGACCAGGTGGCACTTGCAACGATTTTGCCAGGGGTGTCCTGACGATGTCACGTGGCGTGGTGAGTGTTTCATAGCATAAAGTTAATTTGGGCTGTGCAGTCAGTAAGTGCGAAGAGGGCATACTTCTTTAAGCAAGACAGCTGCAGACAGCGGACGTGGTGTGAGGAAAGGACACAAAAGCGATGTCGTGTTCGGCGTCATCTGCGCAAATAAGGGACAAGTGGTAAACCGCAAGTAAAGAGGACGAGCAGAGGGCAGGTAGCACGGAGGCGACAACAAAACAATGAAAGAAGAGAAGAAAAACGACAACGAACGGGCTACATGGAGAATGTGCGGAAAGCTTGCAGGCGTGAAGCCACGAAGGCAGGCGAAGCAGTGCAGCGCTCGAGACGACGAGCTCCTGCCAGCGTTCCTGAGGCGGGCGTTAGGCCAGGACGTGCCTATCAGGTCCAGTTCCTGTGGCCTGTCCCAGATCCAAGGACGAGGCCTGTTGAGCTGCTCTTGCCAGGATGCAGTGGCCGGGAAAAGGTTCGTAGACGAGGGCTACATGGTGCTGTCTTCATGGGTAATGTCTGGCCCTGAGCTTCGAGAGTTGCGGCAAGTCGTCGTTGTGTTGGCCACAACGTGCTACTCAACGGTGCCGCACACGGTAGCGCACCCGTGTGCCGACGACAGTTCCAGCCGCACCAACCGTGCCACTTCTGCCCTCTCTCACATCGACCAGCACACCATGCCGGGAGGACAATGATCCAAACTGTGAGATGTCATTTTGTAACCATTAGGGAACTATACGCGCTCTACACTTTCACGTGGTAGCGTAGCCGGACTCTCAATATATTATTCAGGACTGACACCCGCGTATTTCACGTGATTTCACAAAAGTTTGCGCTGTGCACAAAAGTTAAGCAAAGCAGCTCAAAACATTCAGGCAAGGAGCAAGCAATCTGAGCCAAGACGCCGATCCTCTGCATGCTGTGAAAGCAACGAAGCAAAAAAGTGTGACAAAGACTCCCATTGCACCAACGAGAGCTTGCTGGTACTCAGGAACAATTCACATTTTCAAGAAATGTTTATGTCTGGTGTGGGGAAAAGAGTGCACTAACTGTGGCAAGCGAAACCACTTTGCAAAGAAGTGCAAGACCTGTAGTTAGTGTGCGAGCCCTGTATGAAAGTGACTCCAGCTCTGAAGACATCTTGGCGGTGCAAAAAAAAGAAAGATGGAGTCTTTGTGACACTAGAGAACACAGACAGCGAGGAACACATCAGGTTCCAAGTCGACAGTGCAGCCTCTGTAAATGTTATCCCTGAAAGATATGTCCAAGGCCGAGATCTAGAGGAAGTCCCTATACAGTTGAAGATGTACAATGGAGCGACTATCACACCAAAAGGCAAGTGTCGGCTTCCCCTGAGAAATCTGAAGGCTCAAAAGAAGTACAGTAGAACCCCGCTGATACGTTTTTGAAGGGACCGTAGGAAATAAACGTAAGAGACGGGAAACGTAAGAGCCGAAAAACAGGAAAAACGGCAAAATATTTAGTGGTACAGAATTTTATTTCAATTCTTACGAGCAGCACGAAAATTGGCGCGCTCAGCCGCGATCTAGTCGATGGATAGAAACGCGGAGCTTAGGACGGCCTCATCCACAGAAATGTAATCAACGTATGCGATTTTTTAAACACCAACAGCTGTAGGCATGAAAGAACTAAGCACACGCAATCGCGATCGGCGCGGCGAGTCCGACCGCGAACCGCACGCACGACCACGCGAGCTCCAACCAGCTCGAACGCCTCCCGTTCTCCGACAAATAACGATGATGATGAGTCTACGCCAACGCGATGGCAGAAGTGAATGCCAATCTCGAAGGCCTTGCTTTCGCAAGCAAATACGTCATACACGCCATGTTTGTGCAATACAAATCTCAGAGGCTATGCTTTTGTCAATAGTAAATGCCAATCTCGAAGGCCTTGCTTTCGCGAGCAGTTACGTCATAGACGCCATCTTTGCAATTTGAATCTCGAAGGCCATGCTTTCGTTTGCATCAATTGAAAGATTCTGTTGCTTGCGCCTCTCATGCGGCTAATGTTACGGTCAAACGAGGCCAAACTGCGTGAAAATGCACCATGGCCGCTCTCTTTGGTAGTCACTCGGTCGGCTCCGAGCGCACTTCGCGACGTATCATACGGGAACGGTCCGACAGTTACGACGTAACAGCGGGGTTCCCAATACATTGTATCCTATGGGAGCTATGCCGGGACCGGCGGAAAACGACGTAACAGCCGGGAAAACGCAGCAGTGAGGAACGTAACAGCGGGGTTCTACTGTATTCAGTCGAGTTTGTGGTAGAGAAACACATGGCATCTCTGTTAGAAAAAGACATGTCAGAAAAGATGTGCCTTTTAACAGTGAACCTGGTGTCCACAATTGGGCAAGCCCAGACAACGCTGAAGGACGCCATCACTGACAAGTACCCAGAAATATTCAGAGATGAACCAGGCAGCTTCCCAGGGACTGTGCATCTGAGCATCAATGAAACAGTAGCACCTGAGGTAGCAGCAACAGGCCGGGTACCAGTGAGCATCAAACCACGTGTACAGCAAACACTGCAAGAGCTCGAACAGTGACAGATCATCACCAGAGTAGATGAGCTAACGCAGTGGGTCAACCGCACGGTTGTAGCACAGAAGTCAGGTGAGCTGCGAATTTGCATCGACCCAAAGACATTAAACCAAGCTCTCAAGCGAGAACGTTTTGCATCGACCCAAAGACATTAAACCAAGCTCTCAAGCGAGAACGGCACCCATTACTAGAAGACATACTGCCGGAACTTGCACAAGCCAAAGTGTTCTCAAAACTCAACTTAAAAAATGGGTATTGGCATTGTGTCTTATATGTCATATGTCAAGCATGCCGACGACATTTCAGATACCCTTTGGACGATTGTGGTAAGAGGACGGTGCACAAGCGTTGGCGTCGTGTGGTGTTCGGTGTGCGGTGCCGAATCTGAAGTGCGCGGGCTCCCGGTGATGATGATCGGCGTGCGGGGCCGAAAGTGAAGTGCGGTGTGATGGTGGTTGGTGTGGGAGCCAATGAAGAAAAGCGCATGTGGCGCGCAGGCCACAGAGAACCAGCTCGAGCGACTAAGCGAAGGAGCTGGCCGGCGGAGACCGAGGACGTCGAGAACTCGACAAGAGTGTATGAAACGCTGGCTCTGTTCCAGCTTCACCATTGTCGCGGCCTCCTGAGCTGGGTCTCGCCCCGGCTCCTGTGACCGCCTCTACCCGTCCTGGGCTCGGGCTTCGTCCCGGGCAGGTCGTTGTACCGGGTCTAAAACCGGGTGCTGTTCACAAGCCTGGGCCATGCCCCAGTCCTCGTCTCTGATCTGGGGGCCTCACCCGAGGCTGTGTTCATGGTGCCTGTGCCACTACGAAGCTGTTCCTGAGCCTGGGCCACGACCGGCCCTGTTCCGGGAACCCTGACAACGCCGACGTTCTGACGCTCCACTGTGGCCGCGCCTCGTCCCGGGCATCGTGCTAAGCCACTTACTACAACCACCACGGTGTCGGCACTGCCGCCAAGGTCAGCCGCAAGGCCGACTGCTTCGCTACCTTCGGACCCGCCACCCCATGCTGCAAGACCGCTGGCCGCAGACTCTGAGTGCGCATGACTGAAGGCTTGATGGATAGACTACTCAGATATGTTTATGTTTATCGTATACATGTTTAGTCCCACGTCCTGCTGTGTGTCGCATTAAACTTCTCTCTGTGTCCCTTGGAGTGTCCATCGTTCGTCTGGCCAACCTGCGCCCACATTCAGGCCCCCACAACGATACAGGTGGTTACGCCTACCATTTGGCTTGGCTGCAAGCAGGGAGATTTTTCAAAAACGACTACAAGCCGCTCTGGATGGCCTACAAGGCGTAGTGTGTGTCGCTCACCACATACTTGTATATGGCACGGGCCAAAATAGAGATGTGGCACAACTCGACCCTGACCAGAAGTTGGCAAGACTGCTTGACAGGTGCACAGAGCAAGGGATTCGCCTCAACAAAACAAAACTAGAGCTGAACAAGGAAGAAGTGATCTTTCTTGGCCATAAACTCATAGACAAAGGACTCGTCATTGACCTCGACAAGATCAAAGCAATCCGTGAAATGTCCCCACCCACTGATGTTAGTGGAGTACTAACGCTATGTGGCATGGTAAACTACATTGCCAGATTTCTACCCAGTATATCAACAATAATGGAGCCAATCAGAAGACGGACAGCCAAGGATACCAAATGGACGTGGTCAACAGGAAGAGGCCTTTGAAAAGGTGAAGCAACTAGTGACCATGCCACCAATACTGGCCTTCTATGATGAAAAGAAAGCTCTCGCAATCCAATGTGATGCCAGTCAAAGGGGCTAGGAGCTGTACTTCTGCAAGAAGACTCCCCAGTCTCCTACGCTAGCCGCGCGCTCACTCCAACAGAAATACAATATACACAGATCGAGAAGGAGACGCTAGCAATTGTGTTCACTCTACAGAAGGCCACTCTTCCAGCTTTTGCTGTGATTGTGCAGCGTGATTGTGCTTTCGCTGTGATTGTGACCCTTAAAACAAAAGTATACTATTCCAGTTTTCTGGAGCAAAGGATCTGCTAAAGCATACGATGGTTCTGCTGCCACCGTTGCTCCCCACCCTTCAGAATGTGGAGATGGCCACTTCAGGTAAGCGGGTGGTGGAAGCATAAACCCTATACATATTGGTTGTGTAAAATATTCTCTAAATTGAAACTTATTTAGGGGTACCTATTAACTTTTCTCATAACCCTGGACTCCCTCATGTACGAATGGTTCCATCATAAATGCACGTCCCAATATGTTCGAGGCGTGTTCTAGTGTGTAAGAGCATGCATGACTTCAGAATTTCACAGGAAGCACCCAAGCAACCTTGGCTGCCTGCCGATGCACGGCCTATCGTCGGCAAATGGTCATAAGACGACCATGTTGACCAGCGAAGGTTCCCGAGAGGTCGGTCTGACATCGACCGCCTGCCACGTCTGTGTAATGTCGGCAACAGGCGTCCGGCCGACCTCGCTTCCAAAACAACTTCCAACCGGCCAGCCGTTTGTCGGCATGGTACGATGGCAGAGCGTCGAAAGAGCACCTGCGGCCGACTGATAGAATGATATATCTTAATTGTCGCTTTGTTAATTATGCTGTTAAAATTCATATTTGAGGAATACTTATTTGATTAAGGTGATTCATCATGGAAAATTACAACATTTTGAAACTTCAATGCATTCTCGTGAGGTCGTACACACGAAACACGAAACCTCTATAAAACGTTTTTAAACGTTTTAAAGACATTTTATATAGGTTTTGTGTTTCATGGGTAGCAACATTTAACAAAAAAGAAAGAAAGGAAGAAGAAGATCGTGCGGCCTTAACATGTGAATTAGCATGCATCGACGTTGCCCTGAAAGCAACAGCTGCACTTCATACTCTGGAATCCTGCAGGCCTTCGCAAATGCTTTACCGCGTTTTTCTTAACGTAATTTAAATATTGCATTTTCGAGAACATGTTTTGCTTGACAACACAAACGTTTAGAGAAATGGGCAGTTCACACTCTAACGTTTCTGTGTACTCGACCTGTTATCTGGCTGGCTAGCTACACGCCTTTTCTAATTTCGTTGGAAAAGCCACTGCGAGGCCAGCACAGCGTTTGTCAAGTTCAAGCACCTTGTCCTCTTGAGTGAGACACACACATGCTTGGGCTTGCAGGCTAAAACTCAAATTCTGTGTTAAACTGAATAGTTGCATTGTTTAGGTGGAGTTTCATGAAGTGATCATTGTACTTAATATTCGCTGCGCTTTTGTCTGGGTGATATAGATGTCAATGACCAGCATGCACAGGGAGATCACTTGTCATCGCCAAGTACGCAGCGTTCACAGTTGTCACAACAGGCGCTGGGAGGTGAGTGATACAGCAATGGTGAGCCCCCTGTCATTGTGTTCGTTCCTTCATTATAGGTGTTTTTGTTTATTAATAAGTGACACAACACATGCAAGATGGCGCATGAAAACGCCGACATGAAATAGTAGATTTGCATCAAAGCCTATAATACAAAATTGTTTCTTTCTACAAGGCCGTTTCAGGCATGCAGCCTGTCTATCGGATTAATGAACTTGAGGCAACCAACTATATCATACAAAACTATTTTATTTAATCCACGGCTCTCCAAGCATTTGCAGTTATATAGATTGATTTCACACAGTAATGTTGAGTAGGGGTTGACGTGGAAGTATTATTTTCTTGAAATATGTGTACCACCTACGTCTGAGCGAATTGGAACACATCATGGATATCCTTGTCAGCTGCTAGTTAGAAACATTTATTTGTGATGCCTTCCTGCCTGGAATGAGCAATCCTGCAATTTTTGTAGATGCTGGCTTACCTAGTGGAGGACCACGCCGGCTTCATCAAGCACAGCCGCCCGGTATGCAAATGCAGCAGAGAGGATCAGGTAGGCATCGCATTTTTTTAAGAGTATGTGCCATCTTCCCGCAATGCGCCATCTTGAACAGGCTACAATACGGCACCTCATTTTACAATAGAGGTATCAGAAATGGCAGACCACACCTATCGACTGTCAGCCTGCGGGCACCGAAAAACGAAAGTAAGTCTTATGCATGGTTATCTGCCGCTCTGGCATCGTATAGCAGTGACGTAGCGCTATTGGGCCGAGCTCGTGCG